>NC_056736.1:695541822-695686822 GCF_019279795.1 Protopterus annectens
AAGGAGGTATTTCTGAATCTGTTTTGCTCACATTAAAGATGTGGTTCATGGTATGAAGGTAAGACTTCTGCAATTGTCATAGTAAAAAGGAGCCAACCAAGGTGAAATCTGCATGTGGAAACAAGCAGGCACATGTCATTTATAAGGCATCCTTTTTAAGTTCCAAGGCTTACTGCAAAATAATGCACAGAAGCATAAAATAGATACTATATTTCATGTAAACATTATTTAGTCAAACTAATTAAAATAAAAGATCATTCTGATGCAGCAATATTTGAGTGCTTAATTAGAAACAAGTGCTCTTATGCTAATGTTTTGTGCACTCATACAGGAAACACATAGCAATGTAAATATATCATACATCAAAGAAGATGGAGCAGAATATATGTACTTGTAAATATTATATCACTGGCCTAATCTTTACATATTTCTTGCATCTGACACAATTTATCAACAAGAAGCTTAATATATACATAGGTTCATAGGTTCACAGGTAGATACTAGGCTATCGGCCCAAGGGCCTACGTAAGCCTAGCCAACAAAGTTCCCTGGCTTACACCACCCAAGAAAGTTATTTTCCTGTGCCACTGTTGAGCAGAGACACAGAAGTGATCCCCAGGGTGTATTTCCTATTTCCCATCCACTCATCAAGATTTTTCTTGAAGAGTGCTAATGAAGAACTTTGCTTGACATAGATGGGTAGCCTGTTCCAGAGTATGGGAAGTCTCTGGGACAGGAATCTATCCCTCCAGCGTGCCCTGTTTATTGTGGTGACAAGGTTTAGGTCCCTAGAGCGTGTAGCTCGGAGGGATTGGGATTTCTTTAGGTGTAGCATGTATAAAAGCTCTGGGTTTGACATAGCTTTATATGTTAGGCAGAGATCACCTTGGAGTAGGCGATATGCTACGGAGTAAAGCTGGAGTTTTTTGAGGTGGTCAGTGTAAGGCATTTGTTTGAGGCCAGTAATCCTCTTTGTGAGGTACTTCTGCGCCTTTCCAGCTGCTGCAGATGTCTGGTGAGGTACATTCCAAAAGGGGCGCTGTACTCTATAATGGGTCTAATGAGTGTCGAGTAGAGGAGAACAATGACCTCTTTTTTCCTGGATGAAAACCCTTTTATGATGAGGTGTGCCGGGTAGAAGGACTTCCTAACTACTGTGGCAATGTGACTATCAAAGGAGAGACTACTGTCCACCTGGGTCCCAAGGTCTCTTATCTTATTTAGGATAGCTAGGACCTGCAAAAAATAATACATGGGAAAAGTATGGATTTATCATCCTCATTCTTAGGAAGAAGCTGTAATAAACCATTAAACAAACATAGAAAACTCAGTTTTCTGAAGTTACTTGCACTGACAGCAACTCTTTTGGAATCTGGCCCATTTATATAGTCAAGTTTTAATTGCCTGTTTATTCAGTGCAATGGGACAGATTCCAAAAGAGTTGCTGTCAGTGTAAGTGACTTACTTCAGTGTAAGGTCTTGCTATAAACAGGCTTACACGAGGGTCGTATTCCAAAAGACCCGCTCTCAGTGTAAGCAAGCCTTTTGGAATCAGGCCCAGTATTCTAACATATTTCACATAAATTAACACTGCATTAGCAATCTAACTGCAATATAGTCGTGTTTCCAAATCATGATATTGCAAAAGCAACATATGCACATTTAATATGCTACTGTTACTTCCATCATAACCAATATTTATTCTTAAGTAATTGTTCAGCTTAAAATAACTATACAAGTCTTATTACTGGACAAGCTGCCAGTTTTGTGCCTGATTAATTTAATGCACTTAAGTATCTGGGAGTTAGCGCGGGCAGTCTGGCAGTTAGTACATAGGTGTAAGGCAGTGAGGTGTTTCCTGCACTTAACTATCTGGGAGTTAGGGCAGGCAGTCTGGCAGTTAGTACATAGGTGTAAGGCAGTGAGGTGTTTCCTGCACTTAACTATCTGGGAGTTAGCACAGGCAGTCTGGCAGTTAGTACATAGGTGTACGGCAGTGAGGTGTTTCCTGCACTTAACTATCTGGGAGTTTGCACAGGCAGTCTGGCAGTTAGTACATAGGTGTAAGGCAGTGAGGTGTTTCCTGCACTTAACTATCTGGGAGTTAGCACAGGCAGTCTGGCAGTTAGTACATAGGTGTGGTGAGGTGTTTCCTGCACTTAACTATCTGGGAGTTAGCGCAGGCAGTCTGGCAGTTAGTACATAGGTGTAAGGCAGTGAGGTGTTTCTTGCACTTAACTATCTGGGAGTTAGCACAGGCAGTCTGGCAGTTAGTACATAGGTGTAAGGCAGTGAGGTGTTTCCAGTACATAGGTGTAAGGCAGTCAGGTGTTTCCAGTGATACAGGGTTTGATTTCCGCAGTAAGGCAGTCAGGTGTTTCCAGTGATACAGGGTTTGATTTCCCCAGTAAGGCAGTCAGGTGTTTCCAGTGATACAGGGTTTGATTTCCCCAGTAAGGCAGTGGGGTGTTTCCAGTGATACAGGGTTTGATTTCCCCAGTAAGGCAGTGAGGTGTTTCCAGTGATACAGGGTTTGATTTCCCCAGTAAGGCAGTGAGGTGTTTCCAGTGATACAGGGTTTGATTTCCCCTGTAAGGCAGTGAGGTGTTTCCAGTGATACAAGGTTTGATTTCCCCAGTAAGGCAGTGAGGTGTTTCCAGTGATACAGGGTTTGATTTCCCCAGTAAGGCAGTGAGGTGTTTCCAGTGAT
This sequence comes from Protopterus annectens, assembly GCF_019279795.1. Classification (NCBI taxonomy): domain Eukaryota; kingdom Metazoa; phylum Chordata; order Ceratodontiformes; family Protopteridae; genus Protopterus; species Protopterus annectens. The sequence continues at coordinate 695,544,533 of NC_056736.1, forward strand.
ACAGGGTTTGATTTCCCCAGTAAGGCAGTGAGGTGTTTCCAGTGATACAGGGTTTGATTTCCCCAGTAAGGCAGTGAGGTGTTTCCAGTGATACAGGGTTTGATTTCCCCAGTAAGGCAGTGAGGTGTTTCCAGTGATACAGGGTTTGATTTCCCCAGTAAGGCAGTGAGGTGTTTCCAGTGATACAGGGTTTGATTTCCCCAGTAAGGCAGTCAAGTGTTTCCAGTGATACAGGGTTTGATTTCCCCAGTAAGGCAGTCAGGTGTTTCCAGTGATACAGGGTTTGATTTCCCCAGTAAGGCAGTCAGGTGTTTCCAGTGATACAGGGTTTGATTTCCCCAGTAAGGCAGTCAGGTGTTTCCAGTGATGCAGGGTTTAATTTCCCCAGTAAGGCAGTCAGGTGTTTCCAGTGATACAGGGTTTGATTTCCCCAGTAAGGCAGTCAGGTGTTTCCAGTGATACAGGGTTTGATTTCCCCAGTAAGGCAGTCAGGTGTTTCCAGTGATACAGGGTTTGATTTCCGCAGTAAGGCAGTGAGGTGTTTCCAGTGATACAGGGTTTGATTTCCCCAGTAAGGCAGTCAGGTGTTTCCAGTGATACAGGGTTTGATTTCCCCAGTAAGGCAGTGGGGTGTTTCCAGTGATACAGGGTTTGATTTCCCCAGTAAGGCAGTGAGGTGTTTCCAGTGATACAGGGTTTGATTTCCCCTGTAAGGCAGTGAGGTGTTTTCAGTGATACAGGGTTTGATTTCTCCAGTAAGGCAGTCAGGTGTTTCCAGTGATACAGGGTTTGATTTCCCCAGTAAGGCAGTGAGGTGTTTCCAGTGATACAGGGTTTGATTTCCCCAGTAAGGCAGTCAGGTGTTTCCAGTGATACAGGGTTTGATTTCCCAGTAAGGCAGTGAGGTGTTTCCAGTGATACAGGGTTTGATTTCCCCAGTAAGGCAGTCAGGTGTTTCCAGTGATACAGGGTTTGATTTCCCCAGTAAGGCAGTCAGGTGTTTCCAGTGATACAGGGTTTGATTTCCCCAGTAAGGCAGTCAGGTGTTTCCAGTGATACAGGGTTTGATTTCCCAGTAAGGCAGTCAGGTGTTTCCAGTGATACAGGGTTTGATTTCCCCAGTAAGGCAGTCAGGTGTTTCCAGTGATACAGGGTTTGATTTCCCCAGTAAGGCAGTCAGGTGTTTCCAGTGATACAGGGTTTGATTTCCCCAGTAAGGCAGTCAGGTGTTTCCAGTGATGCAGGGTTTGATTTCCCCAGTAAGGCAGTCAGGTGTTTCCAGTGATGCAGGGTTTGATTTCCCCAGTAAGGCAGTCAGGTGTTTCCAGTGATTCAGGGTTTGATTTCCCCAGTAAGGCAGTCAGGTGTTTCCAGTGATGCAGGGTTTGATTTCCCCAGTAAGGCAGTCAGGTGTTTCCAGTGATGCAGGGTTTGATTTCCCCAGTAAGGCAGTCAGGTGTTTCCAGTGATACAGGGTTTGATTTCCCCAGTAAGGCAGTCGGGTGTTTCCAGTGATACAGGGTTTGATTTCCCCAGCCTTTGTTTGCTACTGTGTGATGATGTGAAAATTGCTTAACCAGACAATGTTCTGGGACATTTGAGAAGTTGGACTAGAGTCCTTAGTGGTTTCTGATGTTACTGTTCATGCCTAGTAACTTATTTTGAACCTACAGCTATTACTATGCAAATTAAACAATGTGAGACCCTAATATCCTTCAGATTTAACTTACCCATCTTCAGAGGGGGAAGTACAGTATAAGGTTTGCACCGGCAAGGGGTAAATGGCCTTATGAGTCAGTTGCCTTATATTTTGTGTGATCCTTTGAATGTCCAGCTTTTCACGAATAAAAGCACTAAATGAAAAGTTACAATACATACTAAAAGACTACCGGCAATGTGTTTTGTTCATGATACTGGGATCCTTACCCATCTACTTTTTCAAATGATAAAATCCAGGAAGCAGTGCCATCTTCACTGTACTGGTCCTTAGATCCTATACCAGTACTTATTATTTGGTCCCTTTTCAGCCCAGAACAAAGGGGCTTCCTTCAGAGTATGATCATTGTGAAGGAGTTGTGTTCCCTGCACGTTGGGTACTTAAGTCATAAGCAGGTGGGGCTCTAAGCACTTGTCAGTCCTCTTAGCTGTTGATTCCCCAGATATATTATGCCTAACAGAAATGCGGCTGAAGCCTGCTACCAAGGACCATGAGATTCTGCCACCAGGGTATAGTATGTTTTGAGTAGTCCGTACCACCACAAAGGGTGGTGGGGTAGCCATACTTTACAAGTCTACCCTATCTGTCAGCATAGACACCCAGCAACCACCCCAGTTCAATAATGCTGAAATTCTTATCTCAAAACTACAAATTAACAAAAACAAAAATGTAAACATTGTCTGTGTCTACATTTTCCCAGGGAGGAACACAGAAACCTTAGAAGACTTCTTATATTGGTTATCCAATGACCACCCCCAAGAAACAATTGTTCTTGGGGATTTCAACATTGACTGGAACACTTGCTCTTGTGAAACCCCCACAACCCACATAAACCTCTGTGGATTTACTCAAATCATAACCTCCCCCACCAGGACAAGAAAACCCAATAACAAGGAAAGTACCCTAGATTGGATACTCGTCAATACCCATCTTCAATCCTATAAATCAGGCACTTTGCCTGATGACCTAAGTGACCACTGTCTCACCTATGTAATCAAGCTCATAGTAGACTGCTCCTACCAACCCACCTATAGAACATTAAGAAACAACAAGAATTTCATTCTCACCAAGTTTCAAAATGAACTTAAGGCATGCAACTGGTCAGTACTAAAGTCTTCCCCCTAGATGAAGCAGTAGCATACTTTAACACCAAATTCCTTGCTATTCTTAACTCCCATGCTCCCAGCCTTTCTATTAGAACCAAAGTCAATATTGCACTATGGCTTTCTAAAGATACCAAAACCAACATTTCACTCAGAAACAAAGCATGGGCCACCTACCGAAAAACAAAAGCCACACTTCATCAACTAAGATTCAGACAGCTAAGGAATGACACAAAAAAATCCATAACCTTAGACAAAAAGAACCACTACTACCATCTACTGCAAAAACACCAAAACAAACCTCAAAGTTCTGGGCAGGAATAAACAAACTACTCCACCCATGCCAAACCGCCACTCCACCCCCCTCAGCTTCCCAGCAAAAATCCCCAGTAGACATTGCTAATAACTTCAACAGCTTTGTCACAGAGACTATCTAGTCTCTAGCCAGCCAACTCTCTCCCAATGGCTCAATTCTAATGTAGCCACACCCAGTACCCAAACATACTTTACCTTCCAACCTGTTCCTACTCAACTTATTCATGCCCTACTTAAGAAACTAAGACCCACCACCCTGGCTGCAGACTTCCTCCCAGCAGACTATCTGCAAAAGGCTGCTGACACCATAGCCTACCCCATCTCTATCTTGATCAACAGAGCCATATCTGAAGCTACTGTACCCACTATATGGAAAATCTCTCATGTCATACCTCTCCATAAAGGAGGTAGTTCCACTGAACTGTCAAACTTTAGACCCATAGCTATTCTGTCAGCTCTAGCTAAAATTATGGAGAAGTGTGTACACATACAGGTCATGCACTACCTCACACAGAACAAGCTGTTGTTCAACTTTCAGCATGGCTTTAAGCCACATCACAGTACTACTTCTGCCCTCCTCTCTTTCTCTAATGTCATTAACCACAATCGCAATAATAACAAACTATCCTCAGCACTCTTTCTAGATCTGTCCAAGGCTGTTGACATGGTTGACCACAAAATGCTTATAAATACCTTGAAGGCTTTCTCCTTAAACAACAATGCACTCCAATGGTTTCAATCCTACCTGCAGGGCAGGCAACAGGCAGTCCACTACTACCACCATGGCAGGACATACTATCATCTTGCCTACCCATCACATTAGGAGTCCCCCAGGGCTAGATACTTGGACCCCTTCTTTTCTCCATCTTTATCAACGACCTTCATTCAGTCATCCCAGATGCTACCTGCATTCAATATGCGGATGACTCCACCTTGATTTGTTCTGACACCTTACCAGCTACTTTATTCACATTAACCCAAATTACCTTTAATACAGTGGAAAACTGGCTCTCCAATCAACATATAATCCTAAACCCCAACAAAACTAAGTTGCTCTTCTTCTCCCCCACATGCAGGACCCCCCTGCCGGCCTTCAACATAACTGCTAACAATGGTACTATCATCTCCCCAGAAGCCCAAACTAAACTTCTGGGTGTCATAATTGATAATAACCTGAAGTTTTATGTGCATATCAATCAAACTATCAAAACCCTTAATAAAAAACTTGGCTCTCTTTACAGAATCAAACCTTTCCTTACCCCACTTGCTAGAACTGCAATTGCCCATTCCCATCTGCTATCAACTCTTTTCTATGCCTCATTTCTATTCTCCAACTTAAACTTAACATATCTTAATAAACTATCATCCTGCTATAACCACATTGCCAGATTTGCTACTGGCACAGCCTACCGGACACACCACTGTCACAACCTAAATCGCCTAGGATAGTTTGAGCTGCCAAGCCTACTGCAGTTCAACCAGCTAATAGTGGCACATAAAGTCCTTTACCAACCAGAAAATAAACCTGCATTAAAAAATATTATCAGCCCCTACACCAGCACCTGGCCACTGCGATCATCCACTAGACTCCTAGTTCAAACATACAAATCCAACTACTCAGCTGGGGACTCTCTGTTTCCAACTCTGTTGGAAAAATACGGAACAGACTCCCAGCTGACCTGACCCTAGAACCTTCACTAACTCAATTCAAAAACAAACTCAAGAAATACTTCAAAACTTATTGGTTATGTCCTTGCACTAACCCTGACTAGTGGCCTCTCTATTTCTTAGGTGCTTTACCTTCAACTACTTCTAACTTTTTTCTACCACTCCATTTCAGGAAGGGTCAATTGTATGACTGCTGCTCAGTGTGTCTTTAACCTGAATGTAATGTTATGTATGTTTTGTAAATTGTTTTATAATAAGTACTATATGTGCTAAATGCTGGTATTGCTTATGACTGCAATCTGCTTGAAACTAGCATTTACTAAATGTTCAGTGTGTATTATTATCTTGGAGCTTTTCTCCCTGGGCCTCCGCTGAAAATGGACATGTATCCAGTCGGGCTATCCCAGTCAACAAATTTAAAATAAATAAAATAAAAATATTACCTTCTGGTGGGGGGGGGGGGCTAGCCTGAGGATGTTTTTCATTCATTCATTCATTCATTGCCTATCCCAAAAACAAAATTACATAACATGTAAAACAACACAAAAGTGAAAGGGGGAACATGCACTAAATATGGCACATTCAAATGTGGTAGATGTGCACAATGTTCATTTATAGCAGGGGCTAAAGATCTTGACCCCCCCACCCTAAATAGGTGGTTGATGGGAAATAAATATTATAGTTGTTACACAAAGGGGGTGGTGTATTTGTGTTATTGTAAGAAGTGTTGGAAATATTATATTGGAAAAACCGAACGTAATTTAAGGGCCCGCATATATGAACATAATAGAGACATTACTAAGATGAATGACACAAATGCACTCTTTAGACACACCAGAACATATAAGGAGGCTGATTTTAAATTTTGGATCATGGAAGAAGTGGGTAAGCACGAGAGAGGAGGGGACTGGGAAACTAAAATTGAATTTAGGGAAATGATCTGGCAGTTAAGACTGGATGCATGTGGGAATAATGGATTAAATGACCACATATCCATCAACCCTGCACTCAAGATCTTGTCAGAGGACCCCAAGAGGCACCACTAAGGTCACCATTTTATCTTACACAACATTTTATTTTATTTTATCTTACATAACATTTTATTTCATTTTACCTCATGCTATTCTATTTTATGGTATAATATATGTATTTACAATATATTTTATTAGAATATTTATATACTACATCATTTTTTATTTTTTAAAATGAACTTGTATAATAACATTTTTAATAAGAATTTTGTAATAAGATTTTTTTAATATGAACACTTAATGGAACAACAATGAACCTTTAGCTCAGTATTTTATACGTATTACAAACTTTATACCTATTTAAGGTTGACATATCTCATTTACAAGATCGTGTACAACATTTTTTCTACTGTTTTTTAACAAAACAAGTTTCTGATGGAAGTCCTGTTTTTCCTATTGTACTGTTTTGGATGAGTTTTAAACAATGTATCTTTCTATAACTTTTTTAACAACCTCTTTTTTGGAAAGGTTTCATGCAAGAAAGAGTTAAAATTTGTATTAATTTATGGCCAGCCTATAGGATTTCAAATCTAATTAACTAATTAAACAATTGGAACCATTATTTAAACTGAGGGTGAGTGGAAAAATGTAGATTCTGATGAAGTCTCCGTGGAGGAGATGAAAGCGCTCAATCTGGTTGCTTTTTACTGTCCTTTATTGTTTTTTCATTAAAATTTGTAATTTTTGCTGAACTGCGGTGGATTATTGAAGGAATTACATTTCTACTACGGAAGAAAGCCTTTATTGATACTGGACTGCGCATTGGAGTTTTTGTTTTGTGGTTTTGTGTGATTTTGGGTTACTCAATTGTATAACTGCTGCTCAGTGTGTCTTAAACCTGAATGTAATGTTATGTATATTTAACTTTGAAAATAATGTTATGTTTTGTAAAGTGTTTTATAATAAGTACTATGTGTGCTAAATGTTGATATTGCTTATGTCTGTAATCTGCTTGAAACTAGTATTTACTAAATGTTCGATGTGTATTATTATCTTGGAGCTTTTCTCCCCTGGCCTCCACTGAAAATGGACATGTATCCAGTTGGACTATCCCGGTCAACAAATGTAAAATAAATAAATAAATATTTGTTGTGTGTCTATTGGCCAGGAACTTGTCAGTCTTTATTTGTCATTTGTCTACTGGCCAGGTGGGTGGGAGAGACACAAAATACTTTTTAACCCTGACTGAAGGACAAAGCAAAACATAACTTTACAGTGTCTACTTCTACAAGCAAAGTATAGAGTAGATTTGAATGTGTAGAATAAATAACAGTGTAGAATTAATTAAGGGGGGGGTCATTCAGAGTAAATACCAATATGACATCAATTATAAATGAAACACACACCACCATGTTAATAGCTTTAGTGCATTTGGAGTTTTATTAAAGATCATTTCTTGCCTGCAGATTGAATGCAGTCTTAGTGCAGTGTGTTAATGAAAACTATGTATACATATTCAGAAATATAAACTTAATACATTTATTGCAGTGTAATGTATACTTCTTATATTTGTGATTGAGATGTAAACAGCAGCATAGCAAAATACATACTGCAGCATTACATAAGCTATCTCTGTAAGTATCTATAAATAAATAAAAATTGTCTTTAGCCTCTCTACAGTATCAGAATAATCAATAGCGTACTTTATATGAATAGTAGTTTCTAGTTCATAGAGATGCATTTAAACTTAACTAATTTCAGAGATACGTTTAAACTTAATTAATTTCATGTAAGTGTGGATATGAGTCCTAAAGGAAGACTGTTCACGTATATTTCTGAATTTACTCTAGGAGATGTCCCATAATTTGAGTTTAATTCTCAGAGGGCTAGATTCCTCATATGTTGTTGACTAAGGTGGCCTGTTAACTGTTTTAACATAGGGTATAGGCAGTACCAATTATGTATTATAGTTCAGAAAAATCATCTCCCTTGTCACACCAATCTGTCCACTGAGCATCTCTGACTGTACATCCAGCAGGGAATCTTTAAACTCCACCAACTCACAGCACTCCTAGAAAATATGTTCCCAATTACCTCTTTCTTCCCTGACACACTTCCAACATTTGTTGTCTACCGAGGAAAAAATTCTCCAGAGTCTACTTGAGATATAAAAATATCTATGTAAACATTTCCAAGTAAAAATTCTAAATCTTCTAGATTTTTTTGCATATTTGGGAGACATAGATATATCCTCCCATTGTTTCTTTGTGAATTGCTTATCCAATCTCTCTTCTCAATCCTTTCTAATCTCCTTTGATTGATTCTTATAGTTATCATGTAATAGTTTATATGCTCTACTAATTATTCCTTTTTTAATGTCAGCTTCTGTTCTAAATTTTACCAAAAACTCTACCAGTGATGGTCTTTCATTTAGGAGCCTCTATTTCTTTCTGTTTGCCTGTACTTTGATATGAATCCTTGATAGGGAAGACAATCTGTAACCGGCTGTCCAAATAAATACGTGGTATCTTCTCATTCTATCATCTTTCAATCTCTAGTTATTTGCTCCCAATACCTTGGATCCTTTGCCAGTTTTCTCCAATAAATTCCAGCCCCTGCTTGCCTATTGTCTGTATCCCTAATTACAGTTATCCCTATTGGCAGAATCTCCTTTCTCGATTCCCGTGTTGGCTAAGTTCTTAGGATACTTTCTGCTACTTTATAGATGTAATATTCTGTATGATTATTGTTATTCTCCTTAAAGGGTTGCATCCACAATCCCAGTCTCTCCTTGTTTCTTGAGCTTCCCCCGTTTCATCATCATCCTTTTCCATTTTGAATTATAATTTTCTGCTTGTGCTATGTATAGCCTTAACTGTATAGCTCTGAAATACCCCTTCAAATATGGTAATCCCAATCTGTCCTGTTCTACTGGAAGAGTCAACTTATTCCACTTGACTCTTGCTGCCTTCCCCTCCCAGATAAAGTCCTTCAGCTCTTTATCAATTGCTATCCACAACTTCTACTCTGGTTGGTAAAAATAAGCCTGACCTGTGTATAAGACTAATGGGACTAAAAACATTTTAACCATATCCATATAACAAAGTTCCATTTTCTCAGTTTTTGCATTATCTTTTTAGTCTCTTCCCACATATCCTTAGCTGCCACACTAGAATCATTTTAATCCATACTCCTAAATACTTAATTTTATCATGTCCCCATAAATATGGATGTTCATATGTAGATACATAACTTACCACTGTTGCCTTAGTTTTAGCTTCATTAATTTTGTATCCCGAAAAGATTTGAAACTGTCTCAAAATGTTCCACAGCACTGTAATGTCTTTTTCTGGTTTTGTCAGGTATAAAATTGTATCATCTGCAAATAGAGGCAGCTTTTCTTGACTACCATACCAATTATATCCTTGAATTTCTGAGTCTCTAATATAATGCAAATAACAAATGGCACAGAGGACAACCCTGCCTGGTTCCTCTGCTCAAGCAAAAATTATGACAGAGGACCCCCACCTGCTTAAATTTTCCCTCTGAGCCCCCATATATCCTCCTAATCAGCCTTATAATTTTTCTCAGGAAATGCAAATGCTTCAATTGCCCTGCTCATAAAGTCCCAGCCTACTCTGTCAAATCCTTTCTCTGCATAAAGACCCACCAACAACAATGGTATTTTCTTACAATCTGCTTCCCTCTGGATCTTCAGTGTTCTGCTGATGTTGTCAAATGTTTGCCTCCCCTCCACAGAACCGCATTGATCCATATCTATCAATTTTGGCATTACTTTTGCCATTCTTTTAGCCATTATAGACATGAGCTCTTTATAATATTTAAAATAATCCAGCAGCGTATACAATGAAGCAAACACATAGAATGATCATAACAGTAAAAATGAAGTGCCCATAGCTACGCCATCCTTTTGTAGAAATATGTCACATTCAAAAATAAAAATATTCTTTTCAAGCACAGTCTCCAAAAATAAACACAAGAGATTGATGAAAGCCTCACTATATTCACTGTGTGTGCTAAGATATCTTAGTACAAAGTCAATGCCAACCATGTTAGGAATAACTGTGAATAACGATTCTATGCCAACATGTTTATGGCCATGTGGGAGGAGGTCCACTTAATTACCAATGAGTTGTTCTCTATGTTTGCTGCTTTCTATCATCGCTTTGTGGATGATTTGTTTCTTATTTGTACAGGGAGTAAGGACCAGTTGGTAACCTACTATGAACAGATTAATGGAGCCACAAACTATTTGAAATTTACCATGTCCTTTTCTCCCATTTTGATAGCCTATCTAGATGTATTTGTACAAAGGCTGGATAATGGGATGGTCAGTACTGGTGTTCATAGGAAACCATGCTACAGAAATACTTTACTTCATAGATGTAGCATGTACCCTCAATTTGTCTTTAATAATGTGGTAAAAGGACAAGGTATGAGAGTGTCTAGATTGAATGCCTCTGATGATGGCTTTCACTCTGAGTTAGTTAACTTGAAAGCTAGGCTTTTAGCCAGGGGATACCACCCTGGGGAAGTTAACAACATTTTGAATGAGATACCAGATCAGCGTAGAAGTAGGGCCCATCCAAATTTTTCCAATGGTGGTGGGATTGCAGGGGTGTATGTTATAAGTGCGAACGCCCTAGTCACCGAATACTAAAACACCGACACATATTCCGCAAATACACCGAATGCCCTAAACTGCGAAATTCAAAAACTCGAACTGTCATAGTTGTCCCACCCCACTGCCCGCTACATACTACCTACCCAAACCAACTAAATAAACCACATACATACACTAACCAAAACACTACTTCTAATCCTAAAGTAAACCCTACTTCTAACCCTACACTAAATCTTGCATATACCACCATGTATGCACTTACCTTAACCCGCACCCTAACCCTAGGGTCCGTAACTATCGCACACTTACCTTAAGAAGCTATACCCAAACAAATTAAATAATCCACACACATACATTTAACAAAACCCTACTTCTAACCCTACACTAAATCTCACATACATTACCGTTATGCACTTACCTTAACCCGCACCCTAACCCAAAGGTCCGTAACTATCGCACACTTACCTTATGGAGCTATACTGCAGAAGGCCCAACCATGACGATTCAACGTTTTGGATTTTGCGCTTCAGGACGATCGATGTTTTTGCAGTTCAATGAAGACATGTCGGTGTTTACGTATTCAGGTAAGCACACCTTCAAGCTTCTAATATAGACCCGGATTGCAGATGATAGTAAGGCCAATGAGCTTGTAAATAAGGTAAAGGTACCCTTGTATTATACCACTGACATTAATTCCATCATGGACATAGTCAGGAAGCACTGGGACATCCTCACTACAGATTCAGTTGTCAGAGGGATTATAGGAGACACACCTACATTTTTGTTTAAAAATAAAATAAATTTGAAAAGAATTCTGTATAAACCTAATGATACTTTCTTGCCAATGGTTAATAAGGATTTTTGTACTAGGCCATGTGGTATGTGTAATTATTGCAATAACATTGATAATAGTGGTTTCTTTACTCACCTGGATACAGGTTGCAAGTATGTCTTTAAGGTGCCTGCTAACTGCCTTACCCAGCATGTGGTTTACCTTGCTTATTGTATAGTGTGTTCCTCCTATTATGTGGGTAAACCTGATAGGATGTTCAAAGACAGGATTAGGGAACATCTCTGAAAACATAAGCATAGGTTCTAGCAACAATGCCCTATCTAAGCATGTTATGCAAGAAGGGGTTAGTCATACCTTTTTTGGTCATTGACCGTATCTTTCCTAGTATACAAGAAGGTGATATCAGGAACTGCACTGAGAGTAAAGAAGGGAGACGGATCATTCGACTTAGGGCAGACAGGGGGGAAGACTTAAATGAAAAAGCCTCCCTTAAACCTGTATTGAAATCTAGGCATTTAAAAGTGCAATGACTTTTTAATTTAATGTTAACTTAATTAAAAAAAACAATTAATTAATTAATTAATTAATTAATTAATTATTAATTAATTAATTAATTTTAAAAAATTAATACAAAATCGTGTTTTTTTATCTGTACATAAATGTTTACTTACATGTTTTTTTTTTCATCTGAAATGCCTGTACTTCTAATATGTTGAGACTACATGAATCTCACTTTTGTAAATCATTACCTAGGATTAGAAATGTTATGACTTTTTTTAACAAGTTGTATATTATCTCTGCATTTTTCACTGTTCTACTACTTTATTTACTTTTATAACTATTGTAAAATTGTCTTATCCTGTGGAGCTTTTCTCCCCGGGCTTCCACTGAAAACGGGCTCTTCCAGGCTCATTGGGCTATCCCAGTCATCAAACTGTAATAAATAATAAATAAATAAAAAATAAATAATGTTTTGTGATCTTTTATACATATACCTGTGTGTGTGTGTGTGTGTGTGTGTGTGTGTGTGTGTGTGTCTATATATTTTTTTTGTCATAGAATTTTGGTTTTTATTTGTGTATTTACTTTCATGGTGAAAATTAGTTATAAACTCATGTTTTACATTGTACTTAATATGTGCTTAAAGTACAACCCAATCCTTTTTAATCATGTGATTTATTTATCATGTGATTTGTTTTATCATGTGATTTTCATCATGCAGTTTGATTGGCTGTGTTGTTGTATTTAAACTTGGCTATGGGATGTGGAATATTTTGGTCTGATGAAGCTAATTGTGAAAGCACTTACCTGTTCCTGTACACTTGGCTCGCTTTAATAAATGCGCTTGAAGTTTACTTTTATGGTCCTTCTATGCGTTTGCTTCTTTGCATAAACTATTGGATTATTTTATTTAAGCTTCTCTTCATTCAATGAGACATTTATCCTTTGGAGTGCTGTTTGGTTTTGTTTTATTCTTTATAACCATTGTTAAGTATTGAAATGGGCCTCTATGAAGCTGGATCTAATGGATATTTACCCTCTTTAGGTATTACCGTTACCACAGCTTTCTTCCAGGATGTTGGTACTTCTCCTCCTCATAAAATACTGTTTAACAAAACCTTCCAGATCTGTATCAGTCTTTTTCCCTCCTACCTTCCAAGCTTCCACAGGAATACCATCTATTCCTGGGGACTTTCCTGTAGATCGGTTCTAAATCACAATTTTATCTCATATCCTCCTGTCTGTACTGTTAGTAATTGTGCCGCATCTACCTCTAACTTTGGCATATGTAATTCTTCCATAAACATTTCCATTTGTATCTTTTCTTGATTTTCATATTTCTCTACTTTATACAAACTTTCATAGAATTTCCAAAATATTTTTAATATCTCTACAGGATCTTTTGTTACCTTTCTTGTTATAGGCTCCCTAAGTTTGGCAACAACCCTTTCTACATTCTGTTGCCTAAGTCGTTGTGCTAAAAGTTTTTGTTCTCTAGTATTATCAAAAAGCTGTTGCTTTACAGCAATCTTTCTAAACTTGTGTATGTTATTGAGGGAATCCCTTATTTTCTGCTTAGCATTCTGAAGTTAATCCTCTTCTTGTTCTTTGAGAATTCCCCCCTACTCAGCAGTACTTTAACATTTGTCAGTTTCTCTAAATAATTCTTGTTACTCCTTAACAGTAGCTCCTGTTCTTTTATTTCTGCCCTATTGTCAAACTGCACATTAATTTTATCCCACTCCTTTCCTATATTTTAGAAGCAATTTCTATCCTCTACAATAGCTCCTGAATAATCTCTACTACCCATTCCTTAAATTCTTCTCTTTTCAACAGATAGGTTGGAAAGTGCCAGTGTCTCATTTTTATTTCATTATCATTTGTTTTTATTTTAGTAATTGTTGATACATAATTTGAAATAGTTATTGGGTGCATATCAAGACATTCATTTAAATGCACATGTTCCTGTGAAATGTAAATTCTGTCTAGCCTAGCCCAATTTTTACATCTTGTGGAGTAATATGTAAATTCACTCTGAACTCCTATTACTGAATTCACATCTTCCATGCCAAATATTTTCATAAATTTCTTCAAAAATCTACCTTCCTTTGTTATATTTTGCCTTTTGGGCCCCCCAGACAGGTGGAGTATAAATACATGCCAGTGTAATCACCCTCCCTTGTCAGTAGCTCCTTAGCATTACAAATCTGCAATTATTATATTTTTATTCTCTTCTATGACTTTTGGACCTCCTCTTGCAATTGATATAAGTACTTCTCTTTTCCTTTGTCCCAGATATTCCACTGAATAACCATCCTGAAAACCTTTCTTTTTCAAATTCACATGTTCAGTTCTTTCCAAGTGTGTCTTCTGCAACATAAGTATTTACACTCTACATTTTTTAACATAGTTCACTGTTTTTTATTTTTTGTGTTTATCTGTGAAACCATTGACGTTTAAAGACATTACAGAAAGCATCATTGTATTAAAAGGTTATTATTCCTACTTTTTATATATAACACCTGTTTTGTTAAATGTCTAGATCCGGTTTTTGTGTTACATGTATACATTGTTTGGCAGGTTGAACTTTTATATAGTTATTTCTTGTCATATCCATTTGAGCCTATGTGCACAGTTTACAAAACTTTTTGTTATGTTGAATGCAGTAAAATAAAATACAAACAAACAAACCCCCTACATCCCTAAAGCCTATTAATTTAATACTAGCACACAAAAATATGTACATCTTCAACTACTGAAATTTTACCCTCCTGACAGCCATATTTACAGACTTGATTTCACCTAAAAGAAAGGTTATCCTTGCCAAGACACATGGTTCAGCCTGTGCTTCTACTAAGTGCTGTTTTTTTCTTATCTTTATAGCTGTCCCAGCTGGGAAGATCCCTAAATGCTTTCAGACATGATTATCTCCTAGCCAGTTTTTCTTTTCTTTTTTCCTCCCAACCAATCACTGTCCATCAGTCTGTAACCAATGTCTCTTTATCAGATTGTCTCCATGGAGACATGAGAAGCAGAAAGTCCATTTCTCATTATCAGATGGTTTCCATGGAGGCATGAGGGCCAGATACAGAATTGCTGCTAGGCATACATTCATTTGATAGAGAAAAGCCTCATAATATTCAATATTCTTTTCCATTTACTTGTCTCTTAAAATTTGTTACTAAATCAATTTAAGGTCCTTAATCAAGTCATTCCACCATAGAAAAATGAGGAAAAAGCACATTAATTTTTCTTTTGTCATGCTCTTTTAACCAGGATTTTTTTTACATTGCAGTGCCTACATTTCTTATAACTGAAAAAGAAGAAAGAAAGAAGGGAGAAAAAAAGGGAAAAAAGAACAGCAGTACTGATTTACAATTCCTGTTACACTTAAAAATATTTTTAAACAAACTTTACTTTGTAGCAAGCAAAAAAAAACCATACACCACAAAAATAGTACTATTAGGAAAAAATGTTTTCTTTACTTAAAATTAAATTTCTCTCCTCTGTTCCCCTCCCCAAAGCATTTTCTGAACAGTAATGACACGAAGTAGTGCATATAGTTTAAAATCCCCCACAAGTCCAAGAAATTCTGAAAAAGTCCAATATTTCCAGATTTTCATGTTCTGTCATATTTCACAATGAGAATTATTGCACTCTAATCCCACATTAAGTTACTTGCTTTATTACTTTTCATCTCCATCTCCCAAATCCTGCTTGTGCTTCATTTCCAATGTACTCTTTATTCTTCTAGTCAACTCTTGGGCTCCCTTCCTTCTCTCCAACATCTTCCATTGAACCAGTAGAAAAAGTTTCACAAGTATGGTCTATCTGGGGTCTTTATTACCAGAAGAACAAGAAGTAGAATCTCCTTCTGTTTCACAGCTCACATTTTGTTGGACAAACTTTTGTATTTCCTCCTTAGCTTGTACTTAATCAAAAAATTATTTTGTCCCTCCAGGGAAGAGTAGCTTGAAGACAGCTGGGTACAGCAGTTTGAATCTCATACCTGCATCTTAACATTCTTTAAACAGTGGAATGAATTTGCTCCTCTTCTGCCTGGTGTACAATGAGTAAACATTTTCCACAAACACTCTGCTGTCTTGAACTTTTAGTATTTTGACCTTTTGCCACAGTTTTGTCAGAATCAACTCCTTTTGCTAGAAGGATTGCATTTTTACTATTAAAGGTCTGGGTTGCTTTCTCATAGCCATGTTTGAAGCATGCACACAATGTGCCCTTTCAGCTAACAGCTCCTGCTGTGGAATACCAGTCCAGTTGCTTATTTTTTTTCCAACAAACATCTTTATTAAATTTTCACACATGACATAGGCAATTGTACATTTATACAAATGAAAAAAAACATGACATCACTTTAGTCGCAAACAGTATACATCACAGAAACCCTTGAAACAACTGTAGTTGCAAATATTATACATCACGTATAATCTATCCAGTCATTGTCAGATAAACATTATATAGCTCATTCAAATCCTGCCTCTTAAACCTTGTTCCTTCTCTGCATATATTGTTCCCACAATTCCCATTTTTTCTTATGTAGTTTGCTCCCTCCCTTTTCTAAAGTTCCCAGTTCCATTTGTTTTATTTATGTTACTATATTCACTACTTCTAGTAATGTTGGTCTAGAGTTTGAGTTCCATTTTCTAGTAATTGCTTTTTTGGCAGCCACCATAATTAGACTCAGCAAGGCTTTAGTATGTCTAGGCAATTCTGATTCTGTATCATAACTCAGAAAAACATCTCCCAAGTCAATCCAATCTACTCACCCAGCAACTCTGACAGAGTGGACTGCAGAGACCCCCTAAAGATTACCAACTGATTGCACACCCAAAAAATGTGTTCCAAGTCACCTTTTTCCAGTTGCTTATTTGTGCTTTCATAAAATGAATGCAGTCTCTTCCTTCCAGCTTCTCCGGTATAGCTGAAAATCACAGGCTTTCCCTATGTGCTCTGTCCTCTAATTCTATTATTTTTGAAACATCTCTTCCTGAGCAATCTCATATTCAGCCATCCTTTTCTTCATTTTAAACTCTAATCTTTGCAGCTTTATCACCTCATCTGAATATCTGTTTAAATATTTGTCCATTTTTCCAGCCTTTTATTGTTTGTATTGATATACTCCATCAGTGTTTCATTTATTTTCACCTGGTCTGAGTACAGCTGTCTTATATCTTCCTATAGTTTACTAGAAGTTATGTCTGGAGGTTACACTGGTTTTTGCTGAACAGTTTCAGAACTTTCCACAGTCAGTGCTTCTTCCTTACTTTTTGTAGTTGAAAAATGTTCCAGGTGCTCTGTATTTCTTATCATCCTAGCATCCTGGCAGTACACTTATTAGCCAGTTACTGAAATTTACCCATAAACACAAAAGTCTACTGGCCGTCTCTGTTGAGTTTCTGTTTTCACACAGGAGAAGCTAGAGTTAAGCTGTTACTTGATGTGCAGCCATCTTGGAAGTTCTTTTCTACGTCACCTTGATAAAAAGCTTACTGGAGGAGGTGTCAGTAGTGTTATTAAAAGTATAAAATATCGGCTGAAGTGGTGTCATTTTGGGTAAAACTGATTCCTACCAGTTGAGCATTATTTATTGTGTGTGTGCGCGTGTCTGTGTGTGTGTGTGTGTGTGTGTGTGTGTGTGTGTGTGTGTGTGTGTGTGTGTGTGTGTGTGTGTCTGAATCATATCTGACCAATCCCATGAAGTAGTACACCACCTACTCAGATCTTCAAGTAAAGAGTAAAAAAAGAGGGCTTCTGTAAAACTTGCAAAATACTTCCATTAGACACTGCCCAGTCTGTACCTCCCCAGCTTTTCAAGTGAAGAGCAAAAAAAAATAGTTATTTCCTTCTACTGACACACCATCCAAGTGGCTAGATACATGACATGCCCCCCACTCCCTCCCTTGTCCTCCAGCCATTCAAGTCCTGTTTCTCTGTCCTGCCCCCAGACCTCATTCCTCTTATTTTATGAAAATAAAAGAACTTTTTTAAACTGTAGCAAACTACTTGCTACAAATGTAGCAAACAGTTGCTACAGTTTATACTTTGCATGGAGCACTAGGGCGCTCAAGTTATTAGTTTAAAAAAATAAAAGAAAACCTTTTTTTTCTTTAAACTGTAGCAAACTGCACTAAGATATTTGGATCTCACCCTGCAACATTTTCCAGCCAGGGCTTGCCCCCCCCTCCCACTAGGTGTTATACTGGTGTGTATGTGTGTGACAGAGTGCATGTGTGTTATAGCTAACCTATCCTATGCATATATGAGAACTAAATAGTAGTTAATTCTTGATTGTAGTGTTGACCAAATGCAGAATTTGCCTGGATATGTGCAGAACTATGTGTGACTAAGGGAGGGTTTATTACATTGAAGTGGAGAGAAATTTGCCAAGCCTCTCTTCATGAACTCCTCCTTATTGAATCCATCATTCACTGAAAATTGGCTAAACCTCTGGTGGTATTGGTGGAAGTAACCCCCAATCTTATGATTCAGAGCATCATTCACCACCCAACTATACCCAACATGACAGTAGGTTAATTTAATACTGTTAGTATGCCTTTAGTGACTATAGTATTTGCTGAGAAAGATTTGGTAAAGTCCATCTGAGCCGTTTGCTTGTGGTCATATGTAGTGTTTCATGCTTTGCTTTCTGTTTTTCACTGTGTGCCCAGAATGTCTTGCATATTCTCTTGTCTTCTCCCAATGATTTCTAACTGCTACTCTAAAATTCACAAGGAAGTCCAAGAAGCCATTGGTAAACAGATATGATATACCCTCTAACACTTACATCCTGTTATCTCTTTTCTGTAATATCTTGTGCTAATAACTGGCAAATGAGTGAGGTCTGAGTGAAATCCTGGATATGTGTGTGTCTAACTTAAATGATTTCAGTTTCAAAACTGGTTTAAGACTATTCATAGTATTTAATCATGGTAATAAATCAGAAGGGAGGCCGTGGTTGTGCAGTGGTTAGCATTATTGCCTCACAGCAAAAGATTCTACAGTTTGATACTCAGCTGGCTTGCCTTCTGTGTGGAGTCTGTATGTCCACCCTGTGTTCACTTGGGTTTCCTCCCACATTCCAAAGACATGCAGTAGGTAGATTGGATACTCTAAATTTGCAACAGGTGCGAGTGAGTGGTACGAATGAACTACTGTGGCAGGGCTAGCCACCTGGTGGTATAAACTTTGTCTTGAGATGATTGTCACTATTGAAGTGACACCCTGGCCCCATGTGCAAAATGGGAAAATGGGTTGAGGATGGATGAATGCATTAAATCAGTCTTAAAATAGTTTATTCATTTATACTTAGCTAATTCTATAATGGTTAATAAATTGCCTCCACATTTATTCAGAAATATGTTTTGAATAACCCTCAACTTAAATGCATGCTCTCTACCTGTCTGAAAATTATGTTTCTATAGTGCATTAATTTCAACACATCTACGAATTTCTGATATATATGAGCATATCCTGTCTTTTATGTTTTTGATTGTTTTTTTCCTATATAAAAACAAGTATAGTTCACGCAACTGGCAACATAAATCACATTTTCGGTGTAACATATTGCTGAGGCCTTAAATACAAACTTATTCTTAGTAATAGGATGTATAAACTCATTACCGAAGTTTATATAACTATAATATGTACAGTGAAAAATAAAGAACGGTTCCTTTTCTATTTGGGTATCTGTCATGGTTTATCAAATAAAAGATCCTTATAAATATTGCTTAAGGTTCTTCTCTGTCTTCTCAAATCAGGCTTCTTACCTACTATCCTTGGAACTTACAGTTAATTTGTTTGAAACCTGTTTGAACTTCCTTTCTATGTATGGTAGTATCAAATTTACCATCATTAAATTTTATATTAATATTGAAACATATTCATACTTGATTGCTTTATATCAATTACCAAAAACATTGGTTGTTTTATGTAAATTAATTACAAATACACTTATTTATTACAAATTCACCGTCACCAGTCTATATTAAAAATATGTCATCAACAAAACACTTATAAAAAGTGTCATGTTCATCCAAAAATTAGGAAGAGGGATCGTTACCATTTATGTTATCATCCTCCCACATAGAAAGAACCACATTTGCATATGTATTCATAACTGGGGTGCCCATCGCCACACCTAATTGTTGATGAAAATATTCATCATTAAATGAAAAGATACAGTATTCAGCATTGAACAGACCATCTCAGTTTTCCTACCTGAAACATTACTATACTTACATAGACATTTGCTGATGGATTGAACACCATAGTCATTTGGTATAGAGGTAAACAATGAGTTAATGTTTACCAGTTGGCATAATGGTTAAGGTCTGACATGCACAAGGAACAAGATTCGATCCTGACTACAGCTAGTGCCTGTTTGGAGTTTGCATGTTCTCCCTGTGTCTCTGTGGGGTTCCTTCCACCTTCAAGAAACATGCTGAGTGTTTCCATCTCAAACTTACAAATGAATGGAGCTGTGAGCAGCAGCACAGATTCTACATGGTACCCTACAGGGAGAAGAGTTGTACAGACCAACCACTTTGGGCATCTACTGTGGTGTGCAGTATCCTCAAGACAGGAAAACACTGATCACAGTGTGTGCTGTGGCAGGGCTAGCCAGTCAATGGTGTAAAATACGGCTCTAGGTGATTTGGTCATGTTGACTGTTGTCGCCAAAATTGGCATGGGAGTTACTGGTAATAAGTGGGTTAAGGATCTGGCCTACTCAAACCTACACCAGGGACCCATGCTAATGATGGGAGGGTGTATGTGCCCTTATTGGCCAGGGTTTGCCTGCCATAAAGCACAGCAGCCCTGGGTCAATAAGCTACTGGCCGGCCAGTGTCTAGTTGCCCAGCCTTGCTTATTTGGGATAGGTCTATTGAGTAAAAGCTGGACATAAAACCAGTCAGTCTGCCAAACATGAACTGAGAATTGCTACACTTAATGTAGGTTCACTGACAGGACACAGCTTGGAAGTGGATGTCATGATTGTATGGAGGAGGCTGGGCATCCTGTGTATTCAAGAAACAAAAGGACAGTGCAGTGAAGTCTCTGGGCTTGGGATCCAGAGTTTACTACTCAGGAAAATGACAGGCAAGAAGTGGTGTGGGAATTATGGTAAGAAAGAGGCTTCAGAAGGCAGTGAGGGGATATCATCAGAATTAGTGACAGACTTCATGAGAATCAAACTCCAGTGTAATGATAGTGCAGTATTCATAATCTCAGCCTATGCCTCACAACAGGGTTGTGACAATGAAGAAGAGAGTGCATAGTAGATAAAGCAGGATAACATCAATTGGTGTTGATAATGAGTGACTTAAATGCACATATTAGGACAGACAGAATAAGATATGAGGATGACCTGTGTCCACATGGGTGGGGCAACAGGAATAAAGAAGGAGAGGCCGTTTTAGACTTCTGTCTGGCAATTGCCTTGATAGCAGCCAACACGTGGTTCAAAAATAGTGATAGTTAAAAGATCACATAAAACAGTGGCCAACATGCAACTTAGGTGGACTTCCTCCTAGTAAGGAAAGGGCACTGTGGTACAATCAATGACTGCAAAGTTATCCTCAGTCGACCCACTGCTTAAACCACTGGTTTCCACAATCAGCTGCAAGCAGTGGTCAGAGAATGCTCTAAGGTCAACAGCGAACAGGCTGAAGACCTGGATGTTGACTGGAGAGAAAGTATAACAGTTCAAGGAATTACTCAGGGTTCTAGCACCCCAAGAAGAGGAGGAGATAGGTGGAATTGAAGAAGAATGGCAGCACCTCAAAACAGCATGTGTGAGAACTACAGAACTGATATGTGGCTGAATCAGGTATGGAAATAAACTACACAAGGAAAGCTGGTGGTGGAATTCAGAAGTCTAGGAAGTCATCAAAAGAAAGAAGGAGTGCAGGAAAAAGTGGGAGAGAGAAAAGACTGACCAAGCTAGGAAGGAATGCTGGTTGGCTAGCAAAGAAGCTAAGAAAGAAGTTACAATAGCAAAGAACAGGGCATCAGAGGCTTCTGGAAAGTGACTCAGTAGGTGGCACAAGAAACTATATCAGGTGGCAAGGTAAAGGCAGAAAGATAAAGAAGATAGTCAGACACCCTTCATAAGGGATGCCAGCAACAACCTGTTCACCAGCCCACTGGACATCAAAGGCAGATGGAAGGAAAATTGACTAGGTGAAAGCAATTAATTTGTAGTGATTAAATGTTGGCAGAACTTACTTCCTGCTACCATTCATTTTTCATTTTTATCTTATGTACAGGAGTACTTCCAGCAGTTTCTGAATGAAGAAAATCACACAGAATCTGTTCTGCCCTTTTATATGTTATGTATCATATGATGTTTTACTCTCTTTTAATTGGCTGGCAGATGTAATTTAAAATAAGGAAGTGGATGGATATGACATGATTCTTAGAAGCATTGAGAAAGAGTTTTTATAACTTGAAATCTTTGTTAATAAATTAACAATTTTTCATGTTATTAAGATGGTTGGAATTCATTTCTTTTATTTGTTGCATTCTCCATTATATGAACTCTGTGTAGCTACTTGTTGTGGGTCTATTGCCAATTCAAGCAGAAGGGGCCACATGTTAACATCTCATCCAAAGAACAACACACTCAGCCCTCTTATGCTGCACTGCAGCATCAGTAATCGGTCACCTTATGCTGCACTGCAGTGTCAGTAATCGGCCCCCTTATGCTGCACTGCAGCATCAGTAATCATCCCCCTTATGCTGCACTGCAGCATCAGTAATCGGCCCCCTTATGCTGCACTGTAGCATCAGTAATCGGCCACCTTATGCTGCACTGCAGCATCAGTAATCGGCCACCTTATGCTGCACTGCAGCATCAGTAATCGGCCCCCTTATGCTGCACTGTAGCATCAGTAATCGGCCCTCTTATGCTGCACTGCAGCATCAGTAATCGGCACCCTTATGCTGCACTGCAGCATCAGTAATCGTCCCCCTTATGCTGCACTGCAGCATCAGTAATCGTCCCCCTTATGCTGCACTGCAGCATCAGTAATCGGCCCCCTTATGCTGCACTGTAGCATCAGTAATCGTCCCCCTTATGCTGCACTGCAGCATCAGTAATCCGCCCCCTTATGCTGCACTGCAGCATCAGCAATCGTCCCCCTTATGCTGCACTGTAGCATCAGTAATCAGCCCCCTTATGCTGCACTGTAGCATCAGTAATCGGCCCCCTTATGCTGCACTGTAGCATCAGTAATCGGCCCCCTTATGCTGCACTGTAGCATCAGTAATCATCCCCCTTATGCTGCACTGCAGCATCAGTAATCGTCCCCTTATGCTGCACTGCAGCATCAGTAATCGTCCCCCTTATGCTGCACTGCAGCATCAGTAATCGTCCCCTTATGCTGCACTGCAGCATCAGTAATCGTCCCCCTTATGCTGCACTGCAGCATCAGTAATCGGCCCCCTTATGCTGCACTGCAGCATCAGTAATCGGCCCCCTTATGCTGCACTGCAGCATCAGTAATCTGCCCCCTTATGCTGCACTGCAGCATCAGTAATCATCCCCCTTATGCTGCACTGCAGCATCAGTAATCGTCCCCCTTATGCTGCACTGCAGCATCAGTAATCGTCCCCCTTATGCTGCACTGCAGCATCAGTAATCGGCACCCTTATGCTGCACTGCAGCTTCAGTAATCAGCCCCCTTATGCTCACTGCAGCGTCAGTAATCAGCCCCATTATGCTGCACTGCAGCATCAATAATTAATCTATCAGATGTGGGAATAGAACCCACAGCCTTCTGCATGCATAGGACACCACAGAAAAAGATGGAAGTGCATACAAAGACATTATTTAAGAGAGATAAGCAATTTCTTTCTTAAATAATGTCATTGTACAATATTTTGTATGTGGTTATATCAAGATTTAGTCATGGTTGTCTTTAACAAATTGGGTTCCCCATAATGATTAAACCACACCAACAGGTTAACATTTTTGGGTGGCGTAAGCCAGGGAACCTTGTTGGCTAGGCTTACTTAAGTCCTTGGGCCGATACTCTAGTGCCTACCTATGAATCTATGAACAGTGGATAAATCCTGATATACTGACACACAGTCATGGGTTATTACTATATCGTGCTATATTTGGGTCTAAAGCCATCTTGTTTGTGTGTTAGTATGTCATATTTTTGTATGTATTCAAGAGTCTGGAGATTCACATTTTTTCTGTAATCTTGGCGGTTTGGCACACGTTTGTTAGTTGTCAGTAATCTGCTGTATGTGATGATATAGGAAACTTAAGAAGACACATGACTCTGGTATATTTAAAGCTTGCAGGGATTATTTTAGTGTCAAAAGATAAATTAAAAATACATGTTAGAGATTGGCAAGTACTGAGCGTCCTATCTGTAAGTATTTTGGGCATAATAAATGTATAAGGGGATTGTAATTGAAGTCTGTTTTGCCTAGTTACATTAATAGCTTACTGTTGATGGCTTTGAAGTAGATTTGAGGAACCTGTAAGTGAGTGCCATCAATAAAATTACTAGGTTTGTTTTCCATAAATGTTTGGTATGACTGGGTAATGTTAAGATAAAATTTTGTCTTGGGTTGTGCTGAGTTAGTCATGATTCAATTCGATCCTATTTATTGTTAAAGCTGCAGGCGTTAATGTCAGTTATGCAGCCTTTTATTGTAGTTTATTTTTTGCATGGTTGGTTGTGTTTGATGTACATTTAGTTGAGTATCATCACTCATTACTGTTAAACCTGCAGGTGTTAATGGCAACTGGTTTTGAGTTTCTAAGTCTGATTAATTTTATGTGTATGGTGAAGATCTTTTGACAGGTGTACAGTTCAGCTGATTAATTATAGCAAACCCTATGGCAAAAGATGCCTACACTGAGTTATTTTCTTTAATACTGTGGTTATACTGCATCTCACTGTCTGATACTTAGGAAATGGATTTTGCTTTTGTTTTTTTGGTTTCAGGTATTTGTATGGCTTCCTAACTTCCGGTCCAATCACCTTAAGTTGAGCAGCATGTAATTGATCAAACAGCATTTAACGTCCATATTGGCAACTGTCTGAAATACCAAGAGCATAACATTGACATAAAACTAAAAATAATATGGCTGCACCATTCAGTGGCAACAAACTGTATGTATTGAGATGCAGTGGGCTGTTGTCAGCTGCCTGCTAGTGTAATGGTGCACATCCTTACCTAGCCAAGGCAGTACTTTAGATTTGAGCCTCTGTGCTGGAAGCTTGTTATTTTACTTTTAGTCCCTTCACTTTATAATCCCCACAAATATTTCTGTATTGGATTGAAGTGTATGTGGATTGATGGTTTCTATTCTTGGAGAGATTTCTGGGTTTCCTGCTTGATGATAAGGAGGTTAAATTATGTTTGCTTACTGCTGGTGCGGCCTTTTTTGTTTTAACATTCTTTGCTCGGTTTGATTTTGCTTGCTTGATGTTACACTCTCCGTGTTTAAGTTAGTATTCAACATGGATGGCTGATGCTGTCCGAGTGAAAATATGCTGCTTGATATAGCATGTTTCAATTAGAATGTAGATGACCTAATTTTATTTCTGCTTGTAGATCGTTGTGCATTTTAATATGTGCATCTTCTATTTGTTTGTAGTTCAGTGCATTTTTGTAGTGCTGCTGGCCTAGTGTGATAGTATTAACAGAATCTCTACGATGTTAAGTGGCAAGCTCTCACAACATAACTTTAATTATTAACTGTTACTACATCTATAATGTATAATCCATTTCTGTGTCAGAACAGTGACAATTGAGGGTGTTAGGAAGACATGATTGGTTTCAAAGCAGACTGCAAGGATTTATTCCTTCCATGAAAAATATGCTTTGCAGATGCTGGTATCCCCCCTCCCTCCCTCAAAGCACTTTGTTTTTGAATAAAAGTAAATTATCTGATGATTGTATTCTTGGGATGTAGTTTGTCTTACACAAAAATAGCAATTGTTCTCATCCTAAGTACAGTGGTCTGCCTAGAATTAAATGTATTTCCCAGTCTTCGGTGTATACAAACTAATCTCCTGCAACCACGGGGCATCTTTCAACGTCTGGCAGGTACCCATGTCTTTCACATCACAGCTGTTACTTAGGCAACCAAAATTGTACTCTCCGCTTACATACATGTCAGCATGGTGCATTCTTTGTCAATGTGAGACTGCAGTACCCATGTGTAAAAGTATGTTCTTACAATAGTACATATTACACTCATAGCAACAGTTGTAAAGTATTTAGGTGAAGAAGCAATGTGGTCTAGTTTTCTTGGCATGTGGTGAAGATCACTACTTATTGTGAAGGCGTGTCTTCAGTGCAGTCACTTTCCAGTTTTTTTTTTTTTAAGCAGGTGTTTGCAGATCTGATTTTAGTATTATTATTCCGACTATATAAAAAAACACAGAAAAATACAATATCCTTTCAGACACTGATGGATCCGGTCATGGCTTAAGATCAGCCATATGGTTTAATCCACTTACCTGGTTAAAAAATAATAAATTCAGGTTTTGTTGGCCACATTCTTGCATATGCAGCACATATATACAAATGTGTGTTTAGATTTCATAATCTTTAGGAAGCATACAAACTTTGTTAATAAGATTACTTTGTTTGTGGAGATAAAAATCAAACTTTATGGTAACCCAGCTGTTAAAACTATTGAAAATGACTTCAGGCTGATACAGCTGTTATGAGTACTTCCTTTTAATAGTTTTGCCTTTCCAGCTCTTATAAACCCTTCAACATTTTGGCTGTCCCAGCTGTTAAAACACATCTTTTCGTTATTTAGAAAAGAAATCTGCCTTTACTTTGAGCATTGTCTGTGTCTTCTGTTTTATTTTTTATTGTAAAATGCAATTAAATAGATGATAATATGCCCTTATTTCCATGCTGTGCTGTTTGCGTTGCTATACTGTGAAATCTGAACATTGTCGGCAGCCCAGACAGGGACATTCAGTACATCTGTACGTTATTTTTACTAGCTAAAGACTGCAGCATTGTTATTTTAGTGTAGTGTGAGTAGTAGATATGCTATCAAATGTTACTGTATAAATAATAAAATGCTTCTAATTCCTTGATGTTGGAACTGTCAGAGTGAGAGACATCAAGATGGCTGACATTTTATTATCTTCATTGCTGAATGATATGTGTTTTGACTAGTGCTGGAGTTTAGCAGTAATTTCTGTTTTGGCTTTTTGGTGTTGTAAGGACATAGTTAGATGTAGGTAATGGTTAGTCACTGTTTAGCAGTACTTTCATCCGTTTTATAATTTTCATCAAATGCAGTTCATTTCTCAACACAGTAATAGATTATGACTATCAGGTTTTTGTGTTAAGAAAGATGTATATGCGGTGGATATGTGTAGATACAGACACACAAGTCAAATGAGTAAGAAACAATAAATACAGATGTTAATAACAAGATGTTGTTAGGACACTAGAGTAGCAAAGGTACTACCTACAATGATTAAGTAAAATGAAAGAAGTTATTTGCAGACAGTTATCGTACTAACTGCAGATGTTAGACTACATAGCTGCACAGTTGACATAAAACAAAACTATTAGGAGTTGCAAAAAAGCAGTATGCTAATATACTGCATCCAAATAACCATTTTTCCATTTTCTAAACTGCGTGTCCTGCTGAGGTCCAAGGTTGAAGGAAGCTGAGAAGGGCAAATGCAACTTTTCTATTCTTAGCACTAGCCCGCCAGGTCTTCCTATATGATCTTATGGCATTCTTGTAGAAATAATTCTTCTAGTATGATAAAGTTCTTCCCCAGAAGTTCCTCCTTGTAGGCCAAGAGTTACACATCTCTTGCAGGATGTGCCGGAGGTTGTTTAGCAGGTACTTGGATCACCTCAGCTGATTAGCTTTGCTCAGAGTAGTAGTGGTTTTACTCCAAGGAAACTTGTAGATTTCAGGGTTCCTGATTTTGTTGTGGTGACTGAGCCTATCTACCTTGTGAAAGAGCCTCATTTTTACCAGTTCTAGCCTCAAGTTCATAATTGTTTACTAGGCTGCTGACCCCAGTGGGCCTTTTTAAGCCTAGCCATGCTTCCGAAATCCTTTCTGTCCGTACTGAAAGTTCATGACCAAATACGAGGCTGAAGACATTTGTGCTGAGTTAAGATCATCATCTTACGACTCAGTACTCACTTCACTACCATATTTGAGTGACCACAGCCCCTTTAGCACATCTACTGGTCACTCTTCTGATCTCCTTTATATTTGCTCATTAACTGGACCACAGGATAGTTAAACTCCACTTTAAGCAAATGCCCCTTGAGCCACAGAGAGCAAACCACTCTTTTCCAGAAGAGAAACAAGAACTGTGATCTAGAGGTGCTACTGTTTATCAGCTAATTCATACTTAATGGCAAAACACTGCTCTGCTTACCAGAGTTCACAATCATTTCAGGCCAGGAGAAGGGAGTCTTCTCCACACACCAAAGATGCAGACCTGATTTCCACAACCTGGATGCCGTTCATCCCTTTGCTGCTCTTAGTTATTCTTTCCATGAGCATAATGGACAGGAGAGAAGATAGGACACGTCCTTGACAGTGACCTATGCCACACCTGGATGTACTCATTTTAATGCCACAAATGTGAACACAGGTCTTGCTGCTCATATACGGGTACCAAATGGCAGTTATTTGTGGCTTTGGGATCCCATATCTTTGTTGCACCTCTCACGAGGCCTTCCAGAATATTCCATTATATACCTTCACCATGTCATGGTATTAGTACAGTAATTACTACTTGCCCAGCTGTGTGGAAAACACCACTGAAGCCCTGTCTGTGGCCTGCATGATCCAAGTTCAGGAAGTGTCTCAGGCCATGTAGCAGCTGGACAAGGGAGGGAGATGGGAGTGAGCAGCTGCATAATGGTCACCTGTCTGAGGTGGGGGGTAGGAACTGGTGTTTCTGATCTGCTGTGCTGTTGTCTTTCTTATGTAAAATGCCCAAGAGATAGACATTTAAATAGATTCAGTAAATAAATAAATAAAATAAATAGCCAGCCTGTAGCTATGGGAGCAGGAACAGATGTTTGTAAGTACCATGAACTCTCAGGAATTAAGGTTAAGGAAAGGTAAGGAAATAGTTTGTAAATACCACGAGCTGTCAGGAATTAAGTTAAGGGAAGTCTCTGTGTTCATCAGTGGCAGTGGTAAGCACTGAACAGCCTACCTGCCCCTGTGGGAGTGGTTACTGCCTAGAAACTGTAGTTTTATTCGCCATTTTGGGTCAATTCCAAACTCCTTGATCCCCCTCTCTTAAAACCCTCTTTTGCGCGTTTTTGTGCATAGCGCAGCATCGGGCAGCACCGCTTAATCAGGTTTAAACTATTCCCGGCTCCACAGAGTCTGCTCTTCACTTTTTCCCTTAGAACTGTTCCAAATCTCAAAGTAAGCACTCTATTTTCCTTCTAAAACCCAGCAGTAGCTAGGATAAGTGTCTTATAAGTAAGCACTAATAAACTAAAGCACTACACCCTCTTATACTCCCTTTAAGTACTTGGCTCCCTATTGGCCCTTTTTGATCAAGTCAAAAAGTAATTCCTTATACTATTGTGGCATGTCCAAAAGTCAGTTTCAGGTTTACTCTCCAGTCCAGCTGGTGAATATGGGAATCTTGAGGCAATGTTACAACTGCCTTACGTACACAGACCACCCTCTCCTCTTCCCAACAAGCTCAAATATATGTGAGAGATGCAACTATATAGCCAAATTGGAGGCTGAGCTCTCTCAATATAGTACTGGAATGGTCAGTCTGGAGGAGAAGGTAATCACACACACCACAAATCCAGTCTCACACAGACCTATCGCAACAGCAAACCAAACACATAAACACACAAAAACATACTCAGAGGCTCAAAATAAAAATCTGACCAAGCAACAGAGACCTCCAAAGCAGACATCCAAGCAACCGCTACCCCACAACAATACCCACGTATCACATAGTTCGCAAAGTCAGTGTGCCACACAGTCACAGCCCTTAAGGCTAAACAACACACCTAATACACTTGTAATAGGTGACTCTATCGTCAGACACACTGACGTCCCTCTCACCAGGCTGAACAAGGAAAAGGTCACTGTAAGTTGCCTGTCGGGTGCCAGGATCCGCCACATAACACAAGCACTCAGGTCACTCCAAAGCAAGTACAAATATGACTCCGTCATTGTCCATGTTGGTGTGAATGACCTGAGACGTACCTCCCTGGATTACATGAAAAGAGATATAGAGGAGCTCTCTGAACATGTGACCCAGGCCGGTATGACCCTGACCTTGAGTAGCATCTTACCCTCACCAAGAATTATACCACAGTATAAAGACAAAATGATCAATTTTAACAATTGGCTAAAGTATTGGTGTCACTAAAAGGGGATCCAGTGTCTGTCAGCCTGGGATGACATGCTTGACAAGCCACGTTGCTTCGCTAGGGACGGCTTGCACCTGTTACCCCCTGGGTTTTCGAATACTGGCCAAGGCTCTTGCCACCCCCATAGTGCCTTTTTTAGGCAAGGCTCAAAAGACAAACCCACCTCTTTATATAACACAAGGAAAAAGAAACTAAGGGTAATGCTGCTCAATGCCAGAAGTCTAAATCTCAAGATGCATGCACTCGAGGCTCTCCTCAGTATGGAGAATATTGATATCTGTGCAGTACCATAAACCTGGTTCAAGGCTCCCAAGAGCACCCCTGCACTACCAGGCTATACCTCATACCATGCTTTTCGGCCCCAAAACTCGGACCGAACCACAAGAGGAGGGGGAGTATCCATATTCAACAAAGATACCCATACCTCCAGGCTAGTGGCACTGCACAAAGCATCTGAGGCCATCCATGTGCAACTATCAGTGGGCAAAACTGCCTTCCCGTTTGTAGCCTGTTACAGACCACCCTCCCAAACTCAGGAACCCCACTCGGCTTTCCTGAAGACACTGGAGAATATGAAGGTCTCTCCAAACACCATTATATTGGGTGACTTTAACTACCCAAACATAGACTGGGAGCACTACTCAAGCCCCAACACCCTAGCCCAACGGTTCCTAGAATTTATAAACTCAAATGCTATGGAACAACTGGTCACCACTCCCACAAGAGGGGAAAACATATTGGACCTGATCATCACCAACATGGAGACTCTATGTTCCATACCAGAGGTATACCCCTCATTGGTATGATCTGACCATAAATTAATCACTATGGACATCCATATCCCATCCTCACCCGCAGCAAAGGAAACCACGGTCAAAAACTTCTCAAAAGCAAACTTCCCACTTCTCAAAACCGAGGTGGAATCCTTCAAAGCCCCAGGGCCAGTGGAAAATACGGCCCAAACCACAGAATCCTTTACAAACGCATTCTATGAATACCTACAGGAATGCATGGATCGTGCTATCCCAAATAAAACCAAGACACACTCCTCCAAGGGCAGGAGACCTGTCTGGTGGACCCCAGCCATAAATAAGCTGTTCAACAGAAGGAGGAAGCTACTACATGATAGAGCAAAATGAAAGGGAAGGCAACTCTGATCAGTACTAACAAGAAACTGCGATCCCTCATAAAATCATCTAAGGCTAGCTGTGAAAGAAAAATTGCACAAGACGCTAAAGATGATCACAAGGCCTTCTTTAGTTATGTCAGAAACCTGGGTGGAAACTCCCAAATATGCTCTGAGTTAGTGCAAAATGACAAAAAATACACTGAACCCACAGACATTGCCAACATACTGGCAGACAGGTTCAGTGCAAACTTCTCCCCCCCTTCCCCCCCAAATGAGCAAATGACTATCCCAACAAAGTGTAGCCTCCCTGACATCACAGATGCACAGGTAAGAGCTGCCCTCTCCAAAGCAAAAAACACAGCGTCAATGGGACCGGACGGTGTCCCGGGCTGCGTTTTACATGAGCTCCAAGAAGAACTGAACCCTCACTTAAAATCACTATTCAGTCTCAGCCTTACAACAGGATATGTACCCAAAGAATGGCGTACAGCAACAGTGGTCCCACTCCATAAAGGTGGTGCCAAAACAGACCCCAGAAACTATCGCCCTATAAGCCTAACTAGCCTGGTCTTCAAAGCTATGGAGCGTATCATCATGGAACTCATAAACAAAGACATTGGAACCTCCAAACACTGGATCCTACCCAATTCAGCTTTGTTAAGGGCAGATCTTGCCTCTTGAACCTGGTCAATTTCTTTGAAACAGTCACCAAGGCCATAGATGAAGGGAAGGTAGTCCACACAGCCTACCTTGACCTTGCAAAAGCCTTTGACACAATACCCCACTCAGGCATCATAAATAAGCTCACTAGCTTAAATATCAACCCCTATGTCACAAGATGGGTTGCAAACTGGCTTAGGGATAGAACCCACATGGTCAGAATTGCAGGTGCCACGCCAGACTCTAAACCAGTTACAAGTGGCGTCCCACAAGGCTCAGTCCTGGGACCTCTCTTGTTTGGTATATATTTCTCTGAGGTACAGGCTAACACAGGAGGACTATGGCTGACAAAGTTTGCAGATGACAGCAAACTGGGGGCCATAATCGACTCGCCGGCTGACACAAGCATCCTCCAAAAAGGTCTCACAGAGATGGATAACTAGTGCCAGAGCCATGGCCTAAAGCTAAATGCCAAAAAGTGCATAGTCATCCCCTTTGGGAAAAACAAAGTGCCCACAAATTACCACATAGGTGGTAATCCATTAATTACAGAAGAAGTAATTAGGGATTTGGGGACCCAAGTAGATTGCAATCTCTCCTTTGACAATCACATTGCCAAAGTGGTTAGAAAGGCATTCTATATAGCCCACCTTATCACGAAGGGGTTCACATCTAGATCAAGAGAGGTCATTGTGCCCCTCTACTCATCACTCATCAGGCCCATAATTGAATACAATGCCCCATTTGGGATGTACCTTACCTGACACCTGCTACAACTAGAAAGACCCCAAAAGTACCTCACCAAGAGGATCAAGGGACTCGAACAGATGCCCTGCACAGTTAGGCTAAAGAAATTCCAGCTCTACTCAGTTGCTTACCGCCTACTCAGAGGTGACCTGTGTCTGACATATAAAGCCACGTCCAACCCAGAATTAATGGACATGCTCCACCTCAAGAAATCCAAATCCATCAGACCTACATGCTCCAGTGACTTAAACCTCAGCACAGAAATAAATAGAACATGCTGGAGGGACAGATTCATATCCCAGAGGCTCTGGAACAAAATCCCAATCCATGTTAGACAGAGCCCCTCAATCGCCCTCTTCAAGAAGAATCTTGACGTTTGGATGGGAGATCGTAAATTTATCCCTGGGATCTCTTCTGTGTCACTGCTAGACAGAGGCATGGTAAATTAACCTTAAATGGGCTATCTTCTGTGACCTACTATACAGAGGCACAGTCAACTAATCTAAAAAGGCTGGCAAAAGCCAAACACTCTCTGGCTAGGCTTGTAAATGCCCTAGGGCAGATAGCCTAGTATCACCTATGAACCTATGAAAATTAAATAAACAGAATGTTAAATAACCAAAAGCAATTAGCAATGCTATTTCAAATGGCACTTTTATCTCGAGAAAAGAATCTTAAGTTGGAAAGAATAGACTACCTGCCTTATGTATCCTCATAGCACAATCTGAATAATTGCAAATGAGTAATGTTGTACCTACTTTAGGGTGTTTAGCTGTCATGAGTCATGTTACAATGTGTTTATTCTTGTATATGCCATCTGTTTTCTCTTTCATTTGAGTTCTGCCTTTATTGAAGGGTATGTTTGACGTTACCTCATTCTAGACTGCGACTTCATCTGTCTGGCATGCCTGTGTCAGCACTGTCTAAATTCTAGCATGGATTTTTAGGAGTCATGGGAATGTAAGGGATGGGAAGTATACAAAGATCTCCTTTCACTGTATTATGCAAATTTTTCCCACATTTCAAAGACTTAAAAGGAAAATGGCCACATGTCCTAACCCAGGACGTTAACATGAAGAATCAAATGATTTGTTGCTTGTATCTATTACACCCTCAACCTTCTGCTTCACATGCATTATGTTGGAGCCACTAAACCTTTTCCTAGGCTGTAGAGATTCAAGCTTGCCACGAGCATACAGGTGAAGTCTGACACACTGAAACCAGGGTACATGATAGGTTAAAAGGGATGCAGAAAGGTTTCCTGTGGAATACACTAAATGGTTATTTCTAATGTGTCCTCAAGATAATCCCTGGGATTCAGATACTTTAATGCCTGTGTTAAGCCTTCTTTATTAATGGTGCTAGTGATTTCTGATTCAGAGACAACTGTACCACAGTGCTTTAACTCTATGAGGTGGGCTATCTTTCTGACCATCGTAAAATGCAAATGAGGCATTCTGGGGAGAGACATATGATAACGAGTCATATGCTGTTCTCTGGAACTGCCTGCTGTAAATAATTTTTGCAGCCAACCACCACACTAGAACCCCTTGAGTACATAAATAACCACCACACACCTCATTAATTTACATATACAAATGCTCACATTTGCCAATTACTTTCAATACAAAGATTGTGCTAAAGGTAAGAGCTGTGAGGTTTAGCAGACAGGTAGTTTTAAGGAGTGTGTGCATGTATTTGTGTGTGTGTTTGGTTGGTGTATGTGAATGTATACAGAGTATGAGTGGTCTGAGGTAAAAGTGTGTATGGCAGTATCAGTAGCAAAACAGGTTGCACATTTGCCTTTGGTGCAGAAGGCTGTGGGTTCTGTTCTCACACCAGGTGGATTGATAGCTGACACTGTAGTGCAGCATAAGAGGAGTGTTGCACTCTTGACTGTGTGATTCTTTGGATGAGATGTTAAATAGAGGCCACTTCTGCTTGACTTGGTGGCAGTTCAAGTGAATGTAAAGCATACCATGGCATCTATTGAAAAGACTAAGGAAAGTTCCCCATTGCCCTGGTCACATCAATATAAATACCACCTTGGGTTCTCCCTGAAAAGAGGCCACTAGCCTACTGGGACTAAGTCAGTTAACAAAGAATAAATACATGTGTGTGTCTGGCTGTGTTGTTGTAGTAAGGGGGAGGTTAGTTACAGGATAGGGAAGGTGTATGTGTAATGGTGGGGAATCATACCTTTCAACTCCTTCTAGACTAATAAACATTAGGGGCACTAATCATCATGGACACTTTTATATATATTGCTTTAAATCACTTAAATGTTAATGGAACAATAGTTTTTGCATTGAGAAACTGCAGATAAAAAATAAGATGCATGATAATGTCTGGCATTACTGGATGACTGTACAGAAACAACATCATGGATGTTCTGTTCAATCAGGGCAGTTAAGGGGTATGAGGATGTGCCTATTTGTCAAAGTGTGTGTGTGTGTGTGTGTGTGTGTGTGTGTGTGTGTGTGTGTGTGTGTGTGTGTGTGTGTGTGTGTGTGTGTGTGCATGTTTTGGGAGAAAAAAGAGTACCTCATCTACAGAAGCGCTTTCAACATACTTCCCATGTAAGTACAAAATGGGGCCAAAGGAGTGAAAACATTAACAAAGTCCGGAAACAAACATCCAGGAAACAGGAACGAAAGCCATAATGCTAGACAACAGTGCTTATATTTATAATGCCATATAGCCTGTATATGTCAAAATTTGTTCTCCTTCAAAACATCTAAAACCCATGACAGCTAAAATCATAACATCAAAACCATAACATCTAAATCCCAAAACATCTAAAACCCATAACATCGAATTTCATAACATCTAAAATGTGCATCACGACATCAAACACAACAAATCCCATGAAAACAACATCCCCTCTACATATAACAACACCAAACTAACAAAAACACTTTAAACAATGTTTCTGCAGGAGGCAACCCCCCTGCACCCCTCATGCATAATAGCTACTCTGTCCATATTACACTGGAATGTAAATGGCCTTTCAAATATAGACAAAAAGGAAAGAGTACTGAATTATATTAAGAAATGCTCAGTGCAAATAATAGTGTTGCAGGGTAAACATTTGGAAAGAAACAAGCATGTGAATTTGAAAATAGGATGTCAGGTTGGATATTCAGCAGAATATCATAGAAAGAGCAACAGAGTATCAGGGGCAGAGAATATGGGATGTAATAATACTTCTTGCTAGAAGGACACCAATAGTGATATAAAAGGGGAAAATACAATAATGTTAGATTTGTGGTAGCAAGGGGCTATTGTCAAGGGATGAGGGTCATTCTGTCATGTGTTTATATTTCACCAGAGACTGCTATTATGGAGCTTAAGAACATTTTGAGAGAAAGAATCAGCTTTCAGCAGGGACTGTTACTTATAGGTGGGGACTGGAAGTTGATTTGCAACAGTGAGGATGTATAAGTGGTATCTAAAAGGGAAAATATAACAAAAAGAGAGAAGAAATAGGAAAATATTTGTCATGGAAGATGTGAATTCAGTAGTAGGAACTCAGACAAAATTTAAATTTTATTCCTCAAGGTGAAATAACTGGGCTAGACTGGATAGAAATTATACTTCACAGTGAAGTGCATTTAATCAAAAGCTTTGACACATATCCAATAACTATTTCAGATCATGTACAAATAAAAAGTAAGATAAAAATACAGGGTAGTGAAGTAAAAATAACAAGGCCGAAATATGCATATCCATGGCTAGTGGGGTTTGGCTTTATTGGCTTGAAATTGTTCATTAAAATAACTTCAAATGTGAAAGTCATGGGAAATCAGAATCACTATATAGCTGAAACACCTGATGTTCATAGGGGTCATTTGCATATATCCCATGTGCCTCTGTTACAGAAGGTTTGGGAGGTCATTCACTGTTAGTTCTAGCTTGACTGGAGTTTTCATTTAGTTTTTCTGATTGGTTTTTCAGTGTGACCTTCTAACTCTTTGTTTTAATCACTCTTTATTGTTTGAAAAATGTGTTTAGAGTTTTTTTTTCTTGTGTAGTCATCCTTCTAGTTTACCAGTATGTAACCAAACTTGTTAACTAGATTTTTAGTATGCTTTTTCCGTTCGTGCCTGCCAGTGATCAAGTCCTCCTTCTATAGATCCTGAGCCCTTCCAGTGCCTCAGTGCTACACACCACATAGGGCGACAATGGGGGGGGGGGGGGCAGTAGTGCTGAATGGGTGGAGGGTTGCATGCTGATATCTACGGAAGAGTTTACACCCTTGGTTGTACTTTCCCCTCCATGTGTTGCTGACAGCCAGGAATGCCCTCTTCCCA
Organism: Protopterus annectens; assembly: GCF_019279795.1. Taxonomy (NCBI): domain Eukaryota; kingdom Metazoa; phylum Chordata; order Ceratodontiformes; family Protopteridae; genus Protopterus; species Protopterus annectens. The sequence continues at coordinate 695,581,509 of NC_056736.1, forward strand.
GTGGCTTCATCATCAAGTTTCATCCTCCCAGATTGAGCCACCTGTATTTCAGAATTGGCCCTTAACTATCACTAGGGGTGGGGACCTGCACATCATTTCCCTCGCCCATCACCACCTCCGCATTCTCATAAGTGTTAAAACCTGAAGCAGTCACCCCGTTTCATTGGCTGGCAACCTTATAGACATCAGCGACTATTGCCCCACCATCTTCTCTTTTCCCCTGCTAAAAGTCAAACCAAAAGCTATCTTTTCCAAATGAATTAACAACCCACACCTACAAGGCCTGTTTTGCAATACTTAGCACTGGTTTACAGTGAATCAGAAGACTCTCACTGGCTCCCTATTGAAATGTCCGCACTCGAAATGCCTGGTGCCAACAAGCTGAAAGAAGTCCTGAAGACTGCTATTCTCTTTCAATCTTCTTTTGTGCAGGGTGGCAAGCCCTCAGACATGCCAAACGTGTATATACCAAATCCATGATCACCGCACCTCAGAAAAAAGGGAATATTCTAAGAAATGGTCATCTCACACTTATATAGGTAAGTCCGTTCTTTTAGCCATTTGGTCTGTGTGTTTTAAAACTCAGTTTAGCGAGTTCCAACATTTCAAATGGTTACCACGTTCTCTACTTTTATCTCTGCAGCTAATTTCACCTATCATAAAATTGATCACAGAAAATGTAGTGAGGTCATTTCTAACTTCCTCTTTTTCTGTCAGCTACTCCCAAAATAAACTGCTTGACAGTGCAGTCTTCTTAATCTCTCATTATCTTTTTAACTGCTCCTATGCATTTGATGTCTGTTGCCTGTCATTCCTCCATGGCTTTACTCTGGCTTCAACTAATAACCAAACAATGAAAGACTCAATACCATCAAAAACAAGAAAACACACCAGAACATGCAGCAAAGTATCAGTTTGAATAAGTAAACTAAGCACTTTTATCCAAAACTGTCAAGGACTTCAAAAGTGCATATTTTGACTTCCTTCTTTTGCATGCAATCAGATGGGAGCAACCAGTCATATTTACAGGAAATCACATCACAAGAAAAATAATAACAATAAAAATAACTTAATAATCCCCTCTAAAAACATCAAAAATGCATATTAATTCACAAATACATAAATTAATAAATATTTTTGCAAAACAGACTCCCTTAAATGACACTTGATCTAGTCCTGAAAATAATTGTTATTGACAAGGAGTCATTTAAAAAAAAGTTCAGCACACATGTTAAGGCATAATTGCCCCATTAACTCCTTTTGTTCAAGCAAGTTTTCAAAGTCCCCACCCCTCTCATTAATAAATATCCTATCTATAACAAAATAAACCTTTTAAAGATAGACCATTTTATTGTGTCTATACAAGGTGGTACTTTTTCCTTTTTTGATATCATATAGATGTTTATATACTCTCTCTTTTAGTTTTGTATTAGTATTACCCATGTATTATACAGGACATGAAATATAAGAGGCTAAATATACCACTCTTGTGGAATTGCAACTACCTTCCCTGGGCAACCAAGGGTCTTATTGTATCCATCTGCTGTAAGATATGGATTATCATTAATGTATTTGCAGCATTTGCAACTACTTCAGCTACTCATTTTAGGCTTTCTGGAATTGCCATTATTCTGAAAAATGCTAGACATTTTAAATTACACTTCTACATATAACAGGGTTCCCAGTAATGAGGCTACCATGGTACATGCCAAGACTGACTACTGTCTTTATGATTTGGTTTATCAGGGTAGCAAATCTAATCAGTTATTTGAGTTTGTATATGTGGCCAAACTAGTTTTTCCATCTATTTCTGGTATACAAAAATTTGGGAATGTTGCCAGTCTACCTTTGAGGCCCATTGTGGCAGCAGGTGATAAATATAAGACAGAGCCTCTGGCCATGTTTATTGATTTCATTGCAAACTACTGCTGGAGAAAGAAGAGGACATTGTTCTGGCCTCTCGGCATCTATTACAAATGCTTGATGACTTATCTTTTACAGGAGAGATATTATTGGTGACAGCAGAGGTTTGTTAATTTATTCTCGGTTATGACTCATGATGAAATGATACATTTTTCCAATATTTTAATGTAGGGCAAAATGAAAGGTCACATTGGCATTCTTGTGTTTCTTTAGTTTTTGGATTTGGTTTTACATAATAATTTTGTTTTTTATTCGAAGGAGAGTTTATCCTCCAAATTTCAGGGGTCGCTATGGGTGCTAAATGTGCTCCTACTTATTTTAATTTAATTTTAGCTGCTTAGGAGCACCACTTTGTGTTTGATTCTTTATTTTTTTGTTTAATATTTCAATATTGCAGGCTTCTGGATGATATCCTTATTTTATGAGATGGAGATTTACCCTGGGAATTCATAGACTATTTGGGTCACACTACAAAATGTTTAAAGTTTGCATATTCCTTTGACAAGGAGTGTATAATTATCTAGATGTTACTATTACTAAAGATTGAGAAGAAGAAAATTTTGTATCAAACATCTGTCACAAAAAAAAAAAAAATCTAATTCCTTTTTGTATTCCAATAGTTGCTACCTTCTTTTCAGAAAAGAAACAGTTAAAGGACAAATAGTGTTCCATTCTAGGCTAATTCCTGACTATAAGATTCTTTTGTGAGTTGGATAAGTTAATGCATATTATTAGAGAAAGAAGCTATCCTGAGTCCCTTCTGTTTGAGATTAGTGAAAAAATTATTATTATTAGAGGGAGGAATGACAAATTTACTCCCTTTCTTGGGAGGAAAGTCTCATACTATTAGGAATGGTTCTATAGCATGGGTGAAGCAAAGCACGGTTATGATTAGGAGTGGGAATGGGGCTATGGTGGTCACATACAACAGAGATGCCCCTAAAATAGTGACTGTTTTAAGAGAATGTGAAATGTAATATTTCCAGCAGAACTCAAAAGTTATTTTGGGTGAAGGACCTTTAATTACACACAATAAGGGGAAGAACAGTGTAAAACATTTAGAATGTATCCCTGTGATTTTTGGCAATACCTTACTTCTCTGCTTCTGTTGCCAAGCCGTATCCACCTGGTGATGTACAAAAGCTGTCCCTTGCACAGGATATACCTGTAAGAATTACTGCTTTAAACTATTTTGCTGAAATTCACTCCTCTCTGACCTCTCTCCTATCGGTGAGCCTTCAGAGTGACTACAAAAAGCTGTAGTGAAAGGGAAAGCTTTGCTTACCTCCCATCGGCCTTTATACCTCACACCCAGGATATTTACTAAATACTTCAATCTTAAATTTTCAGGTCTATGTATTAATTTTCCCTTTAGTGTTTGGCAGTGCTCTGTACAGACTCAGACACCTTGAATGACATTTTTCCTTAAAAGCACAATTAAAATTTGTCCAATACCTAGTTGCACACAGGACAACTAGTTTGCAATGACAAGCACTGTCCACATAGCTGCAAACCGGATACGCCTGACAGTGATTGATATTCTCATTCCAACTGTCTAATCAATAAAAAAGGGTCTGTTGCCATAGATATGAACTTTCCTACTGTCTCCATGACAGATTTGGTGGACATGGGCATCCTAAGGCAATGTAGAAATTGTCTTATGTTTACTGACAGCCAGTTAATTTTCAAACAAACTGATATGGTATGTGAGAGATGTATTTACACAATGTCACTGGAGGCAAAGCTCTCATATAAAAGCATTCCTAATGCCAATAAGGTTGTCAGTAGTACACTCACTGCACCCATCACGCACAATTCAAAGGAGACATACAGACCCACATTTGCTGATGCGCTTACATGTAACCTTCCTAAACCACAAAGACCTCCTAGACGACGTGCACATAACAAATACCCTCAGCAGCCCCAAATGCGCTCTTTCAAAACAACACCCACATCAACACATAGAGCTACATCTCATGGAGCCTCTACTTCTGAGCCCATAAGGCAAGTCACCACACAATCCAACATTCTAGTCATCGGAGACGCCATCATGAGACACATTGATGTCCCTCTCACCAGGCTGAGTAAGGAAAAAGGTCAGTTGCTTATCAGGGGCTAGGATCCACCACATTACACATGCACTCAGGTCATTGGACTACAATTAACCAGTATGACTCAGTCATAGTCTACATGGGAGTAAATTACCTGAGATGTACCTCTCTAGACTATATGAAGAGAGACATCATGGAGCTCTCAGAATATGTGTCCTAGGGTGGTATGAGCCTAGCATTGAGCAGCATTTTGCCTTCTCCAAGGATGATGCCATAATATGAACAAAAGGTGATTGACTTTATATTGGCTTAGTTTCTGATGTTTAAGGGGGTGAAATATTTGTCAGCATGGAAGGAGATGGTCAACAGACCATGCTGCTTTGCCAGGGATGGTCTGCACCTCTCCTCTCTAGGCTTTTGAATATTAGCTAAAACATTGTCTTCTCCCATAGTGCCTTTTTTAGGCAATGCCATACTGAAAGTACTTCTGACATAGCAAATCAAAGTCAAGAAAATCTAAAAGTATTACTACTCAATGCTAGGAGTCTAAACAAAAAACTCCACTCCCAAGAAAGCTCTCTCTACCTTAGAGAATGCTGATGTATGTGCGGTCACTGAGACATGATTTAAAGTCACGGAAAGCACACTAGTAGTGCAAGGTTATAATGCCTTCTACACATTTAGACCAGCTACTTCACAGGCAGGGACTAACAGTGGAGGTGTCTCTGTTTACATCAAAAATAAATATACTTCAAGGCTGGTCAAACAGGACAATGCACTTGAGCTGCTCCATGTTCAAATCTATGTAGATAAAATCCAATATCACTTCCTTGCAAGCTATTGGTCCCCTACTATGACCCAGGAAACCCACACAATGCATTTAAACTTATTAGAAACATTAACTATCCAACCCAATACTATATAATGGGTGATTTTAATTACTCCACTGTTAACTGGGAATCTTATATGACACCAAATATACAGGCACAGAGATTTCTGGATTTTGTAAACATAAACTCCCTGGACCAGACAGTCAATACATCTACCGGGGGTGCAACCATACTGGATCTGGTCCTCACTAATATGGGAGAGTGTTGCACACCCCCTACTGCAATGTCTTCCCTGGTAAGGTCAGACCACAAAATGGTCTCCTTTGAAGTAAAAATACAACCTGGACCCCCAGCTAAACAGGGGATATTCAGGAACTACTCTAAGGCTAACCTCCTGCTATTAAGTGAGAACATGCAACATTTCAAGCCCCTATAAATCCTGACAATACTTCTGCCTGTGCAGAACTGTTCACAGAAATCCTGTACAAGCATGTTAATAGCTGCATAGAGGTAGCTGTACCCACCAGGAAGAAGTACAGAACTAACTCAAAAAACAAGCTACCCTGGTGGAATCACAAAATCAATCAGATGTATAACAGGAGGAAGAAAATCATGGCAAAAATTAGGAGGTGCAGCACCCAGCAGGATAAAAGCACTCCCATCAAACTAAACAAACAACTCAGAGGACAAATAAAGTCTATTAAAGCCAAATTTGAGGTAAATTTGGCCCCTAAGACCAGGGAAAACCACAAAGCATTCTTTAGTTATGTCAACAAAGTCAAAGGCAATACACAATTGTGTGCAGAGCTCATTGTAAATGCAGCCAGCTATACTTTGCCAGAAGATATAGCAAACCTCCTGGCTGATAAATTCAGCTGCAACTTTACTCCTCTCTCCCCCTCAACCTTCCCATAGGAAATATCATGAAATATAACTCCCCGGGTTATCACTAGGGAACAGGTCTTTAATACTCTCTCTAAGACCAAGAACACTGCATCAATGGGCCCAGACAATATCCCAGGATGTCTACTAATTAGCATGAAACATGACCTTTCAGGGCCTCTGGAATTACTATTTAACTGTAGCATCCATACAGGCTTCATGCTTCATGACTGGAGAAAGGCAACAGTTATCCTTCTGCACAAAGATGGGCCATCTACCTTGGAAACTACAGACCCATAAGTCTCACTAGTCTTATATGTAAAGCCATGGAAAGAATTGTCCTTGAGATGATCAATAGAGATATAGTAAACCTCCAGACACTGGACCCTACCCAGTTTGGATTTGTCAAGGGCAGATCATGCCTACTCAACCTGGCGGACTTCTTTGAAATGGTCACCAAAGCAATGGATGAGGGCAAAATTGTTCACACTGCCTACCGTGACTTGGCCAAGGTATTTTACACAATACCCCCACTCGGGCATTATTGACAAGCTCAAGAGAATAGGTACAAACCCATATGTCACCCAGTGGATAGCCAACTGGCTCACAGACAGGACCTAGGAAGTTAGAATTGGGGAGTCCACCTCTACAAAGAGGCCAGTCACAAGTGGAGTCTCAGAAGTCAAGGCCAATGTCAGTGGTCTCTGGCTGACTAAATTTGCAGATGATTGCAAATTAGGAGCTGTCATTGAATCTCACCCTGATACAAATGTTCTACAGAAGGGGCTGACACAGACAAACAACTGTTGTCAGAGCCATGGATTAAAACTAAATGCCAAGAAATGCACAGTAGTATCTTTTGAGAAGTCATCCATCCCTAGTAACTATCGTATTGACAACATATCCCTTACAGTTGATCCAGTAGTCAGGAACTTAGGGACACACATAGATAGTAATCCAGCCTTTGATCATCATGTGTCTATAGTGGTGAGGAAATCATTCTATACTGCTCAACTTATAAACAAAGGTATGGCATCTAAGTTCAAGGAAGTCATTGTTCCACTGTATTTGTCATTCATCAAAGCTATCATTGAATACAATGCCCCCTTTGGTATGTACCTAACCAGGCATATTCAGCAATTGGAATGTCCACAGAGGTTCCTCACTAAAGAATACAGGGTGTAAGTAATATGTCCCTATCCCTGTATTCTGTCTCCTACAAGCTTTTGAGGGGAGATATATGCCTGGCATACATGGCATTGTCAGACCACACTCTGATGGACATCCTGCATATCCACAAAACAAACAACACCAGAATTACCTGTTCTAAAGACTTAAACATTGCCTGTGATATAAATAGGATCTGCTGGAGAGATAGGTATGTATCCCAGAAACTACCCCGTCTATGGAACAGGCTCCCCATCCATGTGAAGCAGAGTTCCTCTCTATACCAATTCAAGTGCAGCTTAGACATTTGTATGGGAAACCAGAAAACCATCCCTGGTTTGGCACCTATGTCTCTAATGCACACAAGTGACCTGTAAATGGTTCATCTCCCAGGCCAATGCTTACACTTATCAAGGGTAGCAGAACTTGTCAGAGATTTGGGATGCATGGCTAGGCTTAAAAAGGCCCTTGTGGTCATTAGCCTAGTTAACACCTATACACCTATAATGAGTGTGCAACCTGAAGTGGTTTAATTAACTTTATCTTTCACTCTGTATTTAATCAAATGGCCCCTCATACATCAACAAGCCCAGCAATAGTCCTCCTCTCCTCCCTGTCTACTCTCTATTCTCTATCTCCAAGCCATAATTAAACCCCTTTCATTGCAGTAAGCTCTGCAGTGACCTCCAGAAGTTTCTCAAATTGTTACCGTATCTCAGTCTTCCATTACTATTTATTCTGATCTTCCTTGCTCATTTCTTTTACATTTCTCCTTTTGGTTTCCATCTCTCTCTCCCACCCAGCCTACTCTGTTCTTTCTGCTTACTGCTTTTTTCTTTAACTGCACTACAGACACTGTTAATTGACATTTTACAGTGTTTACAGTTTCTCTACTGCAATACTTTACATTCTCTTAACTTACCTCACAGATTGTTTTTGTAGCAAATTAAGAGACCAGGGCCAGCCTGGTCCATTTGCCCTCACTATGCTTGGTTTCACTCCACTCCCCTACTCTGTCCCCAATCTCACCCACCCCCACTTCACTTTACTTTATACCCTCCTTGTTCCTCCCCATTGCTGTCAATATCCAATCAAATAACACCCCCTCCCCTTCCCACCAGTTAACCAGTCCTATATAGCCACATCTTTTTTCACTACCTAGCACTTCCTTTCAGGCAACCAATAGTTATCTACTATCCCTATCACACTCCATCTCACACCATACCTGCATTCAAACTTACTGCAACTCATAAACACTAACAGTGTTACTTTTACACACAGTCTAAGCAACCTTATTAATAACCAATTATCTAATTACTTCATACCATGGACTACACATTACAATTATCCCCTCACCCACATTAGTCATTCCAGCCCAAACAACCAATACTAACCCAACTATTTTAATTTCACCATATCTCTACAACTCTGTCACAGAGCTCTACTCATTCAAGTATTCTCCCACCAAACCAATTTCTATCTTGTTTCACAAATATTTAAAATTATTACAAAACTTTGCCCACATATTCCCATGTAATTTATCTCTACTTATACAAGCTGGTGACAAATACCCTAACCCTGGTCCACAGTCAAGCTCCCAATCAATTCCCCTACAAAAAAAAAAAAAAAAAAAAAACTACATGATGCACCTCCATAGTATCTCTGACCTCCTAATCTTTAATATCAACCTAAGGAGTATCCTAAACAAAACTGAGCAATTCTACACTACCCTCTGCATGTAAACCCCTAACATAGTCATACTAACTGAAACCTGGTTAAAACCACATGTCAGAGATAGTGAACTACTAACTCAGGGTTACAATATTCATAGATTAGACAGTATTAACAAGTGAGATGGTGGCATTGCAATTATCTATAAGGACACGCGTAACCTAGAATGATTAGATAACTACCCCTTTGATCCAAATAGCTCAGAAGTACTTGTATCCAGCCTATAACTGAACAATAACAAACGAATAATCATCTTCACAGTCTACATCCCCCCAGGCAACAATTCTACAATAATCGAAAATCTCCTTAATTGGGCAGCAACCACCTTTAACCAAGAAACAATCATCCCAGAATATTTCAATCTAGACTGCTCTTCTTGTTCTTCTGAAAACCCATCAAATTACATTAACCTTTTTGCCTTAATTCTAGTTGGGTTGTGATGATTTGGGTAAACAAACAAAACAAAAAACAATCCACACTTGACTGGATTCTCATTAATAGACCCTGCTTATGCTCTCACTCTGGATGTCACCCAGACACCATCAGTAATAACAGACCCATATACCTCCTAAGACATAAAGTAAACCCTAAAAAAAAATCATATACAAGCACATCCATAACACAAAGAATGTCTCCACAGATATTTTAACTCCCTCCTGAAACAATGTAACTGGTCCCCACTAAAATACCTCCAATTAGACAATTCATCTCAATACTTTAACAACATATTCCTCTAAATCCTAGACAAAGTAGCCCCCATCTGTGTAAAAACTAAACAAACCCCATGGCTAACAAAACACACTAAACTCCTTATGAAAGAAAGAGACAGAGTATGGTCCCACTATCTGGCAACCAAAAAACAATTAACCCTCCAGAACTAACAACATCTAAAAAACACAGCCAAAAAGCAAATAAAAACAGACAAAAAAAAAACTACTATTCAAAAGCTCAGAAACACCAAAATAACCCCTCAAAATGTTGGGCCTCTATAAACCAAATTCTTAATCCCAAGCATTCCTCAACCCCTAACCCCTCCTCCCCAATCATCACCGAAAGCATAGCCAGTCAATTCAACTCTTACTTTACTAATTTCATACTGTCCGTACTAAATCATAACACTTACATTCCTCTGATTGTACCCACCACAACTACCATCAATCCTGTAGCACTTAGCCTTAAACAAATGCCTACACACTACATTAACAAACGTCTCCATTGACTGAAGCCTTCAGCTGTAGCAGCTGACCTACTTCCCAATGAATTCTTGAAGCTGTTACTTACCCAGTCTCACTACTTATAAATCGGTCCATCTCTGAACAATGCGTCTCTAAACTCTGGAAGATATCCCACATCATCCCCTTACACAAAGGAGGCATCTCGACACTCTTATCAAACTACAGACCCATTGCAATAGTCCCTCTTTTTGCCAAAATCCTTGAGAAATGTATACCCTCACAAATCCTTCCCAACCTTCTGAACAATAACCTCCTGTGGGTCTATTTCACCTTGTCATAAGCTGACAATATCAAGTCTGATGTTGTCGGCACGACAATATCGAAAGTGAAGAACATCGTGCATGTAAACGTTTTTTTTTTTATTTGTTTTTTCTTTTTACATTATTCAATGTTTTACGTAATCGATCAATAAAGTTTGACCTTTATTGATTCGATTAAATAAACTTTCGATAACGTGATATAGATGCCCTCCTGTCAGGCACACAACATGTTTTCAGTCCCAAGCATAGCGCCAGATCTGCCCTAATTAGCTTTTCAGACATAGTCAACCAGTCAAGAAACAATGGCCTTTATGTTTCATCAGTTTTCCTAGACATGTCAAAAGCATTTGGCACTGTCTTTCACCAAAAACTTCTGTACCAACTAGCTACCTTAAAATTCTCACAATCCATCCTGTCATGGTTCCATTGCTACTTGTCAGACAAGCAGCAAGCTCTCAAACGGTTAGACAATATATCCTCACAAATATCAGTCTCAGTAGGCGTACCTCAAGGTTCTATACTTGGCCCATTTCTCTTTATAATATTTACAAATGATCTCACTTCAGCCACAATATCAGCTAACATTATACAAAATGCAAATGATTTTACACTCATCTGCTCAGCCACCTCAATCCCCGAACTCTTGCAAAAAACACAAAAAGCATTTACAAATGTTGAACACTACCTTTCCACCAAGCAGCTAATACTCAACCCCAATAAAAACAAACTTCTATTATATACCAGCAATAAAATATCTCAACCCCCATCCCATTCACCATCTACTGCACTAACAACACCAAAAATAAAGCCAATAGACCACACCAAATTACTATGTTTCACCATTGACAAATCTCTCAGTTGTGACCTGCGCATATCCCAAGCAATCAAGAATGTCCACATAAAACTCTAGGTACTTTATAGAGCCAAACCATTCCTCAACCAAACCACCAAAATAGCCATTGCCCAAAGCCATCTACTATCCACTCTGTTATATGCATCTCCAGTTTTCACAAATTTAAAGAAAACAAATTTAAGTAAACTGGAAGCCTGCTAAAACAAAATAGCCAGGTTTGCCACCGACCTCCAATACTGAACATGTCATTGTCCAGATCTTCACAAACTAGACTGGTTGGAACGTCCAAACCTATTATGCCTCAAATAACTCACAATTTGCCATTCCATCATCTGGCTACCATATTAATGTCCAGCCCTTAAAAACACAGTACAGACTTCTTCTAGAAGTCTCTAAAGCCAATAATAGATACAGGGATGCCTTGTTCTCAAAGCACATCTCCAAAATTTAGAACTCAATTCCCCAGCCCATTCTTTGCACAGCCATCCCCTACAAATTCAAAATTCTTTTCAAGGCCCATTTGAAAAACTGGCACTGCTCCTGCTTAACTCCAGGCTGACCCCTCAGTAAATTTGTAACACTGTTCATCATACATTTATTCTTTTCTAATGTCTATATTCCCTGATTCTTTTCCTTTGGAACCTATCTCCAGCATATTACTGTATATTTTTATTCTAATTATTTAATTTGGTGAGGCTACCACCCCATCCCCTAAAGTAAAAATGCATTAATGTTGAAGATTCCGATGTGTTGCATTCAAGGACCAACAATTATAATGTGTAATATGTTTGACTAACCATCCTTACTGCATTATTTGTATTACTGCTCCTTATTTTTTGCTTACGATTTAACCTTTTTTTTACGTTCTATGGTAGCACTGTTTACTATATAACTTGGATATTTTCTCCCTGGGCCTCCACTGAAAATGGGCCTTTTTTGGGCTCAATTGGACACTCCCGATAAACAAATGTAAAATAAATAAATGTGGTAGTTTCAAATATTGTAAATACATTAATGATAGTCCATATGTTACAGAAGATGGATGCAATAGGATCCTTGGTTGCCCAGGGAAGTGTGGTTGCAATTCCACAAGGGTGGTATATTTAGTCTCTTGTATTACATGTCCTATGTATTACATAGCAAAACTAATAGAAAACTAAAAGAGAGAATATATGAACATCTGTATGATATAAAGAAAAAGATGGTAATGCCTTGTATAAACGTTCAATAAAATGTCTTCTCTTTAAAAGGTTTATGTTATTTGTTATAGATATGATTTTTATTAATGAGAGGGTGAAGACTTTGAAACTTGCTTGAACAAAAAGAGTTATTGTGGCAGTACTGAACCTGGTTTAAATTATTTTTTGTCTAACAAGTATTCTCAAGGCTAGATCAGTTGTGATTTAAGGGAGTCTATTTTGTATGGGTGATTTATTGATTCATTTATTTGTGAATTAAGATGTATTTTTGAAGTTTTTAGAGTGGATTATAAAGGTATTTTTATTGTTATAATTTTTGTGATATGGTTTTCTGTAAATATGACTGGTTGTTCATGTTTTACTGACATATAAAAGCAGGAAGTAAAAATATTTACTTTTAACTCTGAAGTAGTCCCTGACAGTTTTGAACAAATGCACTTAGTTTACTGATTAAAATGGATACGTTGCTGTGAGTTTTGGTGCCTTTACTCAAGCATCCCTTAAGATTCTCAGCTTGTTCCTTTCTAATTTAGCACTATAGCATCTCTTTTAGCAGTGACCATTATGACCTCAATGACTTCCCTTATGCTGATACACGGACATGTACTGTAGTAGGAAGGCAAAAAAAAAGACCCAGCTGTCATTTCCCATCTGTTCATAGTTGATATTACCTACTGGTGTGCTTTAGTGTGCAGTAAATGGCTACCTACTACCTTCATAAAATCAAGGCATGCGCTGATTGTGACTTTTGATAAACTAATGCACACCTTCAGACCAGAAGATTCCAGTCCCTGTAGACACTGTCTCTTTTTATTGTAACCCAGTATTGAACCTTCTTTTACCATCAGTTGTTAGTCAGATATGCCTCAAGCGTATTCTCACCCACTGTACATAACCCTTCAGCTAAAGGGGCCTTCATGTCCCAGCTAGAGGGTACAGCTACTATCACTGAGTCCACCCCCATTTCTAATTATCATAGATTTCAAGCTAACACTTCATTAGTTAATGAATGCAGCAGATCCCTTCATTCTTATTGGTTCATAGGTTTTGTTAGGCAGTTGATTGGGTAGATCATTTATAGCTTAACCAACTTTAAATCCCATTACTTGCTATATCTTTCCACAAGGGATTGAGGGGGCAGACCTGGGGAGATTGTATAGCGACTTATCCAGTTGTCTGCATTGTACTTGAAGTGGGTTATTGAGCTACTTTGTAATAAAGTGGGAAGTGTGTCCAAGAGGAAGATAATTTAATTTACGAGAAATATTCATTCTACCAGCAAGTTGTGATTATGTTGCCGAGGAAGTTTAGGTCTTTTGTTTAGGAATTCATGGTGTTATAGGTTTTGTGAATGTGTATCAGGTCACAAAGGACTGGGTAATTTGAGGCCTTGTAAACTTGGAAGAGGTTATCCTGTAGCACTTTTATGTGATGGAGAAGAAAGACATAAAGTTTTAATGCATTTTGTGTAGTTCACAGAACTCATGCCCATGATTTTCTTTGTTAGAAACATATTTTATTTTTCAAGTTGCATTATATATTGTGATAGATAGATGCTGAAAAGAACATTATATCCTATTATGGGCCTAATAGTGGAGGACTTGGTAGAAGATGTTTCTACTGACGATATTTCTATGCTGGTCAAAGGAAAGTTCTTTGTCTACAACAGATCATGCATCTCTGATAACTGTGTCAGTTTTGAGGGGATTGCTCTTTATGTGGTAAGTGATAGGTACTCGCATTTTACAAAAAAAATTATGCCAAACGTTTTAGTATTACCTTTAGACAATGGCCCAGCTGTCGTAAGTCTGTACATGTTAGACTCTACTGGATGAACGAGGAGTCATCTGATAGTTGATTGCAGCTTTAAATTTGCAGTAATCTGAAAATTTGGTCAGCCAAACACTCTTGACATCAGCTTTACCATCAGAAAAGTAGATCCATAATAGGAGCAGCCCTGGTAACAAGTCATGGGGGGGTCCTAACAATACTAATTGATTGGCTTCTGTGAGTCAACTTGCTGTCTTAAGAGGTAATATAAGGGTTTGCATCCAGAATGATTACTTTGTTGATAATGCTCTTGTGTCTTAAATGGCATCAAATGCCTTTGTCAAGCCAGGTAAGCTGTATGTACCAGTTTACCCTCAGTGAATGTCTCAGTGACATTTTTTAGTCTAGTAGGTTATGCAGGCAGGATCTTCCTTTGACAAACCCAGGCTGATTTGGGTCAAGGGACTGTAAAATGCCAACATCTTTATTTATGAGATCCATAATAATGCACTGCAGTGCCTTAATAATAAGGCCAGTGAAGCTTACTGGTCTATAGTTGCCAGGATCACTGGTAAGACCACACTTGTGCTGGTGGATGACCACAGCCAAGTGGTCCAGTGCATTATCATGTACCCTCAGGGATGTGTTTTCAGCAATGGATGATGCCTGTACTGCAAGGTGGAGTTGGGGAGGGTCCAGGCAACGTGGCATGTGGTGGGAGGCTGGGAGGGGATGAGGCAGAGGTTTGGGCTAAAATTGTCTGGTAAAATGCTGACTGCATCCAGAGGGATTGAGTAGGGGGTTGCACTTTTGGTTTTAGAGAGTTTGTATTGATGAACTCCAGAAATCATTTATTTATAATAGTGTTAGTTTTTCAGTTTAAAGATGAATAGTTGAAATTCTGAAGAAAAATGTTTGTTTTGATAGTGTGGGACTCTAGGGATACTTTATGGGCTGTAGGCATTATAGAGGGTATTCATTAGTTATGTAGGATATGCTAAAGAATCTCAGTCATGTGATGGGGAGGACTTTTAAGTTGTTATGATGCTGCATAAGTCCTTATGTGAAGGTATTGCACTGAAATATGGTCAAACCACCACCTGTAACAGAGGCACTCTTTGTAGACGGTCTGAATGAGTGCTGTGCTTTAAATTGTGGTATGGCAGGTGTGTTGTCTATGCGTCAGAACTGCGTTTAAGTGATGATGTTGCTGTCAATATTTTCTAGGCTGTCACAAAAACACCAAGTCTTCCAACGAAGCAAAAAACAATGAAATAAAAATAAAAAAGTCCCAACACAAATGTGGTTTCACCGATTTAGCACAAAACACAGAAATCTGTGTTTTGTGCTATTACATCGATGAAACCACGTTTGTGTTGGGACTTTTTTATTTTTATTTCATTTTCTAGGCTGCTATTGAGGGTTATTTCTTACTGAGACCTAGCATGGAACAGCGGTACATTTATACTATTCTGACAAGCTTAATAGATCGAGAAAATGGACATTGCATAAAAAAGGATGGAAAAAGTTTTGGAAAATAATATGAATTACCTCAGGAGAGATCTGCAGACCATCCCTAGCAAAACAGGTAAGACTGTAAACCATCTCTGTCCCAAATCTTGCCATGAGTGGATTATTGTAAGGCTGTATACCTGAGGCTTCATAGTACTAAACTACTTTCTGCGTCTCTGATATTACATGAATCCTTTGGAGTTGTTTCTAGCTGCCATTCATTTATATATAAATAATAAGGCCTTAATGATGTTTTTTTCTTGATCTAGATAATTTTTACCCTTTATGTAAAGGAAAAGTTAGTCCCTTATTTTTTTTCTTTGCAGTGCACTCTGCTCATCTAATCTTCCCCTGACCCACTATTGACCTGGTCATTTCCACATGGTGAAAGTCTTGTGGTCCATTCTTTCTCCATGGGGCAAAAGTAAGGAGTCAGGAATGCTCATCTGTGAGGGTCAGAATTTTATGCATAACCTTTGTATCCTTTGCTGTGACAGTGATTTCCATCTTATGTTTGGATGAGCAGACATGTACAACCTTACAGACATGGTGTCTCCAGTATGTGGTGCTCTGGAGGCATGGCTCATAGCCCACTCCCTCAGACAAACCATGACCCCTTCTTCCCTAGACACGCAGGACAACATCACCTGCTTCATTCCTGCCTCCTTGATGCCAGCTGTTACAGGGCCAGAACTGCTAGTCAGACTTAGGTAATACGGGGCCTAATCAGGCCATTTATACATACATGCATACATACATACGCATGTTTAAAGCATGGGCATTAATGCCCTTCTAGCTTGCCAATATACCAAAACATGTGTTCCCGTAATAAATGTCCAGGCTGTTCTTAAAAATATCTAAACTAGTACTTGCTTTAATGTAATTTGGTAGTCTGCTCCAAGCATCAGCTACTCTGTCAGAGAACCAATTAGTACACTTCTCGTTCCTATAAAATCTTCTATATAGGTTGTCTGATGATTCTGTAGTACTTTTTGATAACCCCAAACATTCCCAGAGGTAGTTGTCCCTAAATGCCCTATATACCTGAATAAGATCTCCTCTTAAATATCTGTAAGAGACAATGTACAAGTTCAGATATTTTAGTCTTTCATAATAACTTAGATTTTCACATCCATGGATGCCCTTGATATATTTCCGCTGTACTCTTTCCAGTTTATTCATGCTTGTTTTCCTATAGGGTTTCCATATTGTTATTCCATACTCAAGTTTGGATCTAATGTAACTAACAAACAATGACTTAATTATGTTTGATTTCCTAGACTTCATAAATCTTTTTATACAACCTATAGTTCTATAACTATCATTCGCCAATTGGTTGATATGATTAGAAAAACTCATACCTGAATCTACCCATATACCCAGGTCCTTAAATGAGTCTACAGTTTCAATCACTATGTGCTGTATTAAATATTCACCTTTCAGTTTATGTCTCCCAAATCTCATATGCTTAGTTTTTGTTGTGTCTGTCAACATATTATTCTCCTGTGCCCAAATGGTCAATTTAGTGAAATTATTTTGCAGATATGCCTTATCTGTAACACTTGTAATCAGTTTACCAATTTCAGGTTGTCAGCATATAGACTGTAGAACACCTCAGATGAAAAAGTAAGGTCTGAAAGATACAATCTAAACAAGTAAAGGCCTAGTACAGAGCCCTGTGGGACACCTTGAATGTAACCAAGGATTTCACCTGTCCAGTTGGTGTGTGATACTTGCCATGTCCTATTTGTAAGCCATGCAGCTATCCATCTTATCGACAGTACATCAATACCTAGTTGTACTAATTTATTGATCAGTGTTTTGTGCATGACCCTGTCAAATGCTGAAGTTAAATCTATATAAATCATATCACAGCACAATTTTGCATTCATAGCTGTTATTATATTGTTATAGAATATCATGTTACAGGTGGTAATAGATCTATTTTCAACATACGCATTTATGTCTCTAAAGTTTCAAAGCTGGTAGCTAGTCCCATATTTATTCATTTGTTAATTAACTCAAATTCATATGAACGTAAAGGCAACTATTACAGTATAAAAGAATTTGTGCATTGGTAGATGTTGAACATTTCAGCATTTGAAGGGGTGCATTAGTAAGTTTATTAGATAGATAACAAATCATGTAATTAGTGCTTAGAAATTCAAAGAAATGGAGGTGAGAGAAGGAAATAGGGCAGAAAATGCTAATATTGTGGTTAAGAGGTAGAGTGTAAAGCAGGCTCAGAGACAGTTACGTTTGATTTTCAGAAGGTTTACATTATAGAGGTGGGACTGAGTAGTGTCACAAGTATATAAAGCTGGGAGTTGCTAGTAAAACCATTCAGATATAGGGGAAGACTGGTTGTGGGGCGGAGGATTCTGAATGAAGAGAAAGGGTTTGATGATATGGCAAGATGAAGATAACACTGGCATTTATCCTGGAGATGTGCATGAGCAAATCCTTTGAGTTAATAGGGAGGGTGGCCTAATGGTTAAGGTGTTTGCCTTCCAAACACAAGGTGCAGGGTTTGAGTCTCACAAGGGATAATTGGCTAGGCTTAAAATGGCTCGCAAGGGCAGTTAGCTTAGTACTAACCTATGAAGTTTTAGTTGTATTTTAAATGAATTTGCATTCTGAATGGATTTCATTGGTAGTGGGATGTGGCCCCATAGTTTAGCTACACTATTTGAATGTGGAGAATCACCCGCAGTATTAGATTATTTAGTTACACTGAATAATGATTTTTCTTATAGAGCATAACATTCTATTGGGTGAGTGTTGTCATATGAAGATGTTAAGGGCTGGGGAATTCTTTTGCTTATAAAGATGTCTGATTATTGTTGTTAACCAAGAAAGAGCTAGGTGATGTGGTAGTTCAAACCATTTTATTTATTTATTAATCTATCCTTTGTTAACTGGGTTAGTCCCACTGGCCTAGTAGGCATTTATACTACTAGGGGAAATTTGGCCAGGGCATTGGTGAACTTCTTCTACTCTTTACGACTGGTGCCATCAACCTGAGTGACCATCCACTCAAGCAGATGAGGTCTCAGTTTAACACCTCATCCAAAGGGCAGCACACTCATGAGTGCAACACACCCTT
This sequence comes from Protopterus annectens, assembly GCF_019279795.1. NCBI lineage: Eukaryota > Metazoa > Chordata > Ceratodontiformes > Protopteridae > Protopterus > Protopterus annectens. The sequence continues at coordinate 695,600,028 of NC_056736.1, forward strand.
TATGCTGCAGTGTAGTGTCAACAATCAATCTCCCTGGTATGGGAAAAGAACCCTTCACCTTCTTTAGCAAGGGTGAGTGTGCTACCTGTTGCTTCACTGACACTAAGAGCTTAGATTATAAGAGTTTAATTCTGTGAGGGTTAGGCAGTTCTTTCATCTGCCATATTGCGATAGGACAGTACTATTACATATCTGTTTTTTATTTTAATTTTCTGTTCTTGGTTTTATTATTAGTTCATGATGTGTCCTATACTACCAACACTGGGTTACTCTGGTTTATTTGTGTCATGGTTTTATGTCTTGATTACTTGTATGGTGCTTTGTTTCTTTAAGCTCAGTAACAAATTGATTTGATTTGGTAAGATATAATGGAACAAACAAAACTCGTGCCTTCCCTCCCACACAAGAATCAGATGTAGTCTCTTATTTGTTGGGTATAAAAACCCAGCAATGCTTCTCATCCTGAGAACTGAAGCTGTTTCCTGAAAGTACAACAGGTAGTACTTGCTACTGAAATGGGCTTAGTCATAACAGAAATAAATGAAAAAAGGCCAGCTGCTGGCCAAAACATTCTTTCAGAGTGACATTTTGAAATGTAGTTTTTGCTAATTACACAGCAGATTAAGAGCTATCAAACAAATATGTGTTTGTAGTTTTCTTCAAATGTATGTTTTTTTTTTGTGTGTATGTTGTAGTATTTGCAGTGGTGATGGACAGGTTAACAGATGAGATCAGACAGGCGGCCCCGTGGACTATGATGTTTGCAGATGACATTGTGATCTGTAGTGAGAGTAGGAATCAGGTTGAGGAGACTCTGGAGCGGTGGAGATATGCTCTAGAGAGCAGAGGAATGAAGGTCAGCAGGACTAAGACAGAATATGTGTGTGTAAATGAGAGGGAGGGTAGAGGAATGGAGAGGATGCAGGGAATAGAGTTGGTGAAGGTTGATGAGTTTAAGTACTTGGGATCAACAGTTCAGAGTAATGGTGAATGTGGAAGAGAGGTGAAGAAGAGAGTACGGGCAGGATGGAGTGGGTGGAGAAGAGTGTCAGGAGTGATTTGTGACAGACGGGTACCAGTAAGAGTGAAAGTGGGTAGTGAGACCATCTCTGTTATATGGGTTGGAGACAGTGGCATTGACAAAAAGGCAGGAGTCAGAGCTGGGTGTGGCAGAGTTAAAGATGGTAAGATTTGCACTCGGTGTGACTAGGATGGATAGGATTAGGAATCAGTATATTAGAGGGTGCGTGCATGCGTGCGTGTGTGTGTGTGTGTGTGTGTGTGTGTGTGTGTGTGTCTGTGTATACGTGTATGTGTCTGGGTGAGTATTTGTATGTGTGCATGTGGTATGTGGCTCGCTCATTTGTGTTGGTGCGCATGTATCTGTGAGTGCATGCTTATGTACATGTGTGTGTGTTTCTATTTATGTGTGTGCATATGCACGTGTTTGTGTGTGTGTATCCACTTTTTAATTTCGAAAGCCCAAAATCTTGACTTTCAAAATACCGATCCCAGAAAGTCGAGATTTTGGAATCTCGAAATTAAAAAGTGATTAAAAAAAATAAATAAATAAAACAACACTACAGTGAAGAGAACGGTAATGCTCTTGTTCCGCTTACCATTCTCTTCACTGTAGTGCGATCTTGGAGATGGTATATTTAAGTTGCAGGGGGTGTTGGGGGTGCAGGGGGGGTTGCTCCCCTGCAAAAATATTGTTTTAGTTGTTTTTTTTTTTTGTTCCACTTTTTAATTTCGAGATTCCACAATCTCGATGGTTTGAGATAAGTATTTCAAAACTCGGGATTTTGGGCTTTCGAACTTAAAAAGTGGACCCGCGTGTGTGTGTGTGTGTGTGTTTGTGTGTGTGTGTGTGTGTGTGTGTGTGTGTGTGTGTGTGTGTGTGTGTGTGTGTGTGTGTATGCTCAGTTGTACAGCTAGTGTGTAACTTAAGTGCATGCACATACATAATTGTATTCTGTTCTAGTGTAAAGTCACTACAATAGGGTATTTCCTTCTCCCAAAGGTGCAGTTACCACAGAGTTGATTATACTAAGTAGGGGGTTCAGATGTGCGGGTATACGATAATATCTGACTGATATAAATGCCAAGTGTCAGAATATTAAACCCTATATTTAGAACCATTTAAGCATTTAAAACCATTTTTAAAATACTCTCTATACATACTCATACTTTAATGGAATATATTTAAGGGAATACCCAATGGTTGGATTATGATGATCAATGAATTCTCGATTTGATATGAAGGAACACAATCCTGTGAAAAAAAAGGTAATATGTACACGTTAGCAGACCGCAGCTTCAATTGTAATGTTAGCGAAGTAATGGTTTGCTATATACAAGTTCTGAAAACTGATGAAATGATTGCAAAATCTATTAATGGAACTGATTTTATTAAAACAGTTAGCATACATTAGCAATGTTAGATGGAAAAAGTAATGCTGTGATGTAGACAACATTTAGATAGCTACATATGAATGTAATACATTTGTTTTAAATGTTATATGAACTATATAAAGTATAGAATGCTATTTATAAAGGACATGTTTTAATGTTCACTATATTTATTAGTACTTAGTAAAATGAAGTATTGTTTTTAGAAGTTGGTAATGCAATACATTAAGGTAATGACGTGCGAAGCATGGCGGCGAACTGGCTGCAACTTGATTGGTTAGGAGATGGTTTGAAGTTAATGAGCTGTACAGGGAGTATTTTAAAAATGGTTTTAAATGTTTCTTACGTTTGTATATGGTCTGATGAAGCCACGGACAGTGGTGAAAACGCTTACCGAATATTAAAAGCTTCTGGTTTATATTTTATGTGGTTTGGAGCCATACTTAGCATAACTGTTGTTATTTTCTGCATTGCTGCTGCCTCTGCAAAAACAACTATTTATTATTTTGAGTTTGACCTTCTGTCGCTGTTATGGAAGGCTGATGCGAGGTTGCAGTGTCATGTGCTGTAGTATGATTTTTAATGTTCTTTTGCTTGTTGCTGCCATATTCTTAGAGTATGTGCACATCTCTCTGTGGAAGCTGGCTAGTACTGGAAGTTAGTCATTATTGAAGACTGTCAATATCAATAAAGCTTAGAAACAGGGGAGTTGTGTTCTTATTGCTTTTTTTATCTTCTGTATTCTAGCGGAATTAAGTAGATACTGTGCATTGCTCCTTAAAACATCAGCAATGTGAAATTAAAATATACAAGTTAATAAACTAGTATAATGCAGTGTATGATGCATACTATGCAAAAAGTGTGTATCTTGTGGTTTTGCATTATCTTAAAGCAGTTAATCTGTAGTTGGCCTCTGTCTTTTGGGAAATCAACATTATTTAACATTTGTGTTATGAGAAGATGGGCATTTTATTAATATCAGTTATTGAAAGATTTCATCAGGACATTTCATCATATAGCCAGGCTTATTGTTTTATACTTAATATTAGGGCCAGAAATGACAAGACATTGCCTGAGAACAAAACAAGAGTCTTGCTTGGTTGACTGAGTCTTCTAGCATATTCCATAAGTTCAGAAGATACGAAAAGGTAAGAGTGAGAATACACATGGACATTTAGCTCATTTTGCGCTATTAGTTTAAATAATACCACCAAACGGAGTGGTTTTCAATAGGAGACTTACAGCACAAGATACGGGTTTAAATCTGACTTCATGTGTTTTTTTTTTAATTTGACTTTGTCATATGCTTGAGTCAGGCAAGTTTTACAGACTTGCAAGTAATTTCGTTTTTAATAATAAATATGAAAGCAGGTACATGTAGAGAATTTATTGAACTGTAAATTACATTATATTTAATAATAATATTGATTTGGAAAAAAAATATTTCTTATTAAATGTTTCTTGGTAAAATGTTATTTAGAAGATGAGTTAGGTGTCGGAACAGCAAATACTGAAGTTAATTTAGATCTCCAATACTTTTAACTATTGTATTTCTAAATATTATCTCATGTTTATATTTGACAGAAATGTTTCTCTGCTTCATCCCTGAAAAAAGATGTGCTGAGATACACTGTTACATACAGTGTGTGTTTCAGCGTAGCTTGTCCAGGAGTGTCAGATCAGATTCTGAATGTGGTGCATGTTTATTACGTGGACATAAACATGCTGGCATGCAGTAATACAGTGAATATAAGTGATACAGCTGTTTCTCACTAGCACAGCCACCCTATTATGGAGACCTGTTATTTTTCACATTCAGTTGTGCCACAAGAACTTTTATCTTCTTTTGTTCAGATGAACCCATATAATATGGCAGTAAGTCATGACATTTCTTACCTTTGCTTCTTAGACTTATCATTGAAAAATTACCAAGAGTGGCACAGGTGATATGAGTTCAATCAGGCATTGGGCCAGTCTGACCTTAGGCAGCTGGCCTCATATGGCCCAGACAGACTGGCTCCAATTTATCACATAGAACTACAGTGATGTTCATCTTCTCATGAACAGTATAGAAAAAAAAATTCACACCCCAAAAGATAAATTCCACATAGTTTGAGTTATTTGCCAGAGTGGCCACGGTGGTGCAGCGGTTAGTGTTGCTGCCTCACAGCAAGAGATTCTCTGGTTCGATTCTTGGTTGGGGTGCCCTCTGTGTGGAGTCTGCATGTCCTCCTTGTGGTCGTGTGGGTTTCCTCTGGGTGCTTCGGTTTCCTTCCACATCCCAAAGACATGCAGTAGGTGGATTGGACACTCTAAATTGGCCCTAGGTGTGAGTGTGTGCATGTGTGTGTGCCTTCTATGGAAGGTTGGGTGCCGGGCTGGCAACTCGACACTGTATAACTCCACTGCCAATCATGAGCGGACAGATGATCCATTGTGGCGACGCCTAACCAGGAAAAGTCAGAAGAAGAACAGAACTGCAGAGCATAAGTTATTCTGTATGTATGCTCTAGGACAGCTTTACCTCATAATGGTAGTACTGAAATGAAACCTGTCATTTCATTAATTGCAGAGAGGTTGTTTAATTCTGTATTAGGTATTTAAGTTCCATGTCATACTATTTCCTAGATGTCTCAATCTAAAAATATAATTAGATTTGCATTACGGAATAAGGCATTGTGTTTAAGTGATGGATCAGACATGTGATCCGCGATATCATTATACAGCACAATCCTAAAAGTATAATCTAACATCGGAAATATTTCAGGCAAGTAAAATAAAAGTGATGTACAATATTAATTTCCTAGGTTTCAAAAACAGTATGCCGTGTGGATATCATATTGAGGCAGCTATAACAGAATTTCATACATGACTTAGGTTCTTAGGTAAGTACTAGGCTAGCTGTCCTTGTAGGCCATATTAAGCCTACCCAATTTCCGTTTCAAAGGTGAGAATGAAAAGCTGTTACTTGCAACTGTGAGATGAACACATACCACCCTCCCATCGCAGTATTCTTTTGCATTATATTTTGGTACATTCATATCTCAGTCATTTATGGCATTTATATTACAAGCTATGCATCTGACTTCTGTTCTTACAATGACTTCCTTCGTGTTGTCACTCTTTGTTTCTAAGTTTATTGCATTTTATTTATTTGTGTAATTTAAATGTATTTTATTTATTTGTTTGTGTTTGGTTATTAAGTAAGTGAGGTGCTCCAGAAGTGGTTTTCGACATGATCTGGGTTCAGGTAGGCAAATGTTTGCCACACACACACACACACACACACACACACACACACACACACACACACACACACACACATGCACAACACATGCACACAATTTGCAATTTAATTAACAGTGCAGAAGTAACTATAGGTGAATGACTAGCACACAGGAACAAACGCTGGCATTTGTGCATTATTTCAGTGGTTCAGGAAATGACAGAAGTAATGAAATAACGATGCATCATATCAAGTATGGTTAAAGCTCTCATATCCTAGGAAGTTCAACATATAAAGTGGTAGCATGAATAGCTTTGTCTTTTGACAACAAAATTGGTATTTGGGTTATCCACCATCCTTGAAAAATGCAATTAATGTCAGCAAGGAAATGTTCTTTTCATTTTATTAATTGGTAAAAATAAGTAGATACTATTCCTTTCTTTGTTCTTGAGAATGATAGGTCACCAGCGGTCGAATTGAAAAGCCTTTTTAGGGAGATAATTTCTTCAGCTGAATGCCTGAGGGTGTAGCTAGAGGTTTGTATTATTAGTTTAGAGGGCGTTGATGTCATTTATATTGAAAAATTAGTCTGAAAAAGAAGGTGGAAACAGGAAAGGTGGCACAAGCAGGTAGCCTTCTCTAAGAGGGTGGCGTAATGGTTAAGGTGTTTGCCTTACAAACACAAGGTGCAGGGTTTGAGTCTCACAAGGGATAATTGGCTAAGCTTTAAATGGCTCGCAAGGGCAGTTAGCCTAGTACTAATCTATGAACCTATAAGAGGAAGCAGTGATGGATCTTGAGTTCTACAGCTGTTATAAGATGACAAACCTTGTCATTGGTGTTGTGTTTGTGAATGAGTTTAGGCCAGTGATGGGAAAGTAATTATGCAAGTAGAGTAATTTTGGTAATTACCATTCTAGAACAGTAAGGATGTTCACTCATGTCTCGCAAATAAACTCTCTCAGCTGAATGTTAATCCCTCTGTAACTTGTTGGATAGCAAAATGGCTTACAAAGAAGAACCCAGGAAGTTACAGTGGGTGGCTATACCTCTTCCAAAAGACATGTTGCTACCGGTGTACCCCAGGGGTTAGTCCTTAGGCCACTCCTCTTTGGCATTAACTTCACGTAGACCAAAGCTAATATTAAGAGTTTGTGGCTGACGAAGTGTGCAGATGACAGCAAACTTAGTGCTATCATAAACTTCCTAGAGGACACTAAGATCCTCCAAGAGGGCTTATCCCTAACAAATAGCTGGTGTCAAAACCATGGACTAAAACTAAATCCCAAGAAGTTTATAATTGCATCCTTTGGCAAGTGTGACTTCTCGTATGACTATCACATTGACAGCACACCCTGAAGATTGATCCAGTAGTTAGGTATCTGGGTACATACGCCGACAAAGAACTGTCCTTTTACTGTCATGTACCTACTGTTGTAAGGAGTCTGTTTTCATTGCACAACTAGTTTATAAAGGTATTGTGTCCAAATCCATGGATGTAATCGTTCCACTCTACTCATGAGGGTGATCACTGAGTATAATGTCCTTTTCTCTATATACCTGTTCAAACACTTGTCGCAACTGGAATAACCACAACATTTTCTCACTTAAAATCAGGGGCCTAAATCGTAAAAACTATGCGGACCATCTCAAAGCCTTGTCCCTCTTCTCAGTATCATACAGGCTACTGAGATGCAAACTCTGCCATGCATTTTGAGGTTTGATCAGACCCTATTGAGTTAGACCTATTACACATCCACAAGTTCAGTGCTATCGTAAACACATTTGCAAAGGATTTCAGTCTCTTTTGCAAAATAAATAAATCAAACATGTTGGAGGGATAGGTTTGTATCACACAAAATACCACTTCTGTGGAACCATCTTCTCTACATAAACCAAAGTAATTCTCTTACTCTATAAATGCAAATGTAATTTGGATGAATGGGTGGATAACCATAAATTCATCTGTGGATTAGCAAAGATGTCCTTCATGCATAGGGAAAAATACGTAAATGTTGCAACATATCCTTGTTCTGCCCTATCTGGGCTATTTGTATGTAAAATATAAGGGCTAAAAGTGCCATGGGAATGTAAGACTAGGCTTCTAAAGATCCTCACAGATTAATAGCCTAGTAAGTACCTATAAACCTATCTGCCTATATGCTGTAGCAGAGTTTTATTTACTGTGTAGCAGAAGAAGTAGCAGGAATCATCAAAATCAACCTGGAATGCTTTTCTGAAATCAGCTTGTTTGTGTTTTTTTGCAAAGTGTTTACTCTTCTTACTTATTTTTTACATTTTAGAGTGACTCAATAAAAAGCATTCTTTTAAAAAAAATCTTTTTTATTTATATTTTTATTTTTTCCTTTTTAGTTTTTAAGTAAAATACAACACTAATTCTGTATTTATCTAGATTTATCAATATTTATTAACAGTAATCAGTCAATCTCACCTTAAATGTTTATTGACTGAGTCAATAGTTAGCAGATTCGTTAACCTCTACATTTGCTCTAATGTGACCTCATTGCAAATGTCTCCTTCAGTTAAGTATCTTGGATGGATTTTGTCAATCTTGATGCCTTTGAGGGATGCACATCTGCTCAGAGCAACACATTTTTGCCCTGCAGCGAAATACACCGGCTCTAGATTTACAGTGGGTGTTTGGATTGTGCTGCCTTGCAGTTTGTGAACTGTGACTGCTTAGCATGGAACCATGGGGAGCATTCTTCTGTCTACTGAGCCATAACTAAGTTTTGCATCAAACACCACTGTAATCATCTCAATCCAATGAATTCCAATGTTGTTATCAAATTTTACTTTTACTGGAGGGATGTTTTATTGATACAGTTGGTGCTTGTGCTAGTCTTGCAATTCAGTATTAGATATGATGCCCATGCTGCTGTTCTTAAGACCGTTTGACATATCGACATTATAAAGGAGCATCACATGAAGCCCTCGGTAAATGGTCAACACTTTAGGCACTGCTGCAATTCTGTTAATGTCCAAGGGAATAATACTCTCAATTGGCACATTTAGCAATCTCATGTTCTGCTCTATTATCATGAGCATAGATGGTAAACTTCTCCACCGATGAATCAACACTCTTCATCACAAGTTTGTTGTAATGTTGGACCATCTTATTAGTTGGCATGATTCTAATTGCTTGCCCAGGGGCAAAATCATCTTCTTGCTTGCTTTGTTCAGCTTTTCTCTCCAGTATCTCAAATTGTTCTGCTGTCAGTTGACCTTCATGAAGATTATTTAGAAGGTCTACAAAAGTGCAATCATTTTGTTGTCTGACAACTTCCTTAAGCTCACAGAAGCTGAACTGATGGAATAGATGCTCCATGCCCTCCATTTCATCCGTTTGTACAAACACTGGGTGTCCAAGAATAGGAGGAAGCTGCATCAAATCTCCAAACATCAACATATTCATGCCACCAAAGAGGTTGCCATTGCATGGAGATTGATTTGGTGGAGTAATTCATACAACAGCATAGAGACTTCATCAGTTACGATGAACCTTACAAGCTGCAACAGCTGTCACATTCACTCAAGCCACATACCAGTTCATTTCTTGAATTCAGGCAGCTTATAATCTCTTTGAACAGGTTGCTTGAAGACCGAGTGCAGTATCTGGCCACCAGTTAACAAGGCTGCTACTCCAGTGTATGCACATAAACAAAGTTTGTGTTTTGGTTAAGAATTCCGTAGCCTCAACATATTTGCTCAGCTATCAGCTTTATTGTGAATAATTCTCCATTTCCTGAGCTGCCATATACTAGTAGTTGTATTGGTGGGCAATTTTCTCCTAGAATCTCTTGGTGAATTTGTTTTTTGATAAATGTGAAGAGTCACTTTTGCAGAACATTTAACTTTTGCTGATTTTGGGCAAACTGTTGATCACTCATCTGTGACCCTCGATTGGTGTCAGATAATTTCATGTCTACTTCCTAGAAGAGAAGTTCGTTGCCAGCTCCTGCACCATCAAATATTTGAATGTGCTCAATGGCAGTTTCTAACTCCTGTGCAAAGTGACAGATTGGCTGCAATTCATTTAAGACTTCATGCAATTCTTCTCCCCTTGCAGCAAACGCTGCTGCTCAGCTTGCAAAGGCTGCTAAGAGTTCAGATTCTGTTCTGAATGTCTATGTAGTACTAGTTGATTGTAACAGTATGCTCTCAAGATATTGAAAACTTTGGGGTTATGATGATGACACTTTCTGTTCGCTTTTTTATTTTTGTTTTGCAATCTGTAAGTGCTATGTAAGTCGAGCCTTGCTGGTTTTCTTTTCCATTGAGTAGCTCCTCATCACCTTCATTGTGGTCAATATTTTTTACTTTTACCACGTAATCTGGCTAGCACTACATTGCAAACTTGTATAGGGACCAATTCTCTAGATTAACAGATCACTTCATGTAGTGGTCAATTCATGTTTCGCAGAAATCATTTTCATTTGAGCTGTTTGCGAAATGAATTATGCCGCAATGCTTTTCTGGTAATCTGCTGTTAATGAAGACTGACTTGCAACAGCTCATTTAGTATTTCACGCTGCATATGCACAGTGCACACTCGCAAATGGACACTTTGCGATAAAAAATTACAGTGATGATTCGGAATATTTTGTGCAAGGGATCAGAGTCGTTTTACTGTAATTGTGTGACTGCCTCCCATAAGCTTTTCTCGAAATACATCGGTTCTGCCTTTGAAATGTATTTGGCAATGTAGTATGCTACTGCAAGACTACTTCACACAGCTGAATGTCCATATTTGCACACCAAAGTTTTAGCAGCAATGGAGGGTAGCTGTTGATGTACTCCTCACCCTCAAGCCTTTCCAATATGCAAATTCAACCACCATTTCTTATCAGTACATCTGCATGCTCTGCTGTCAGATTTAGTTTTGTGGTTTCTGCAGTTAATTTGTGTGGGAATCCAAATCTGCAGTAGGTAGACTGAAGCAAGATGTGGTATGGTGATGCTTTTGAAAATTCATTACAAGCTCATGCAAGTCAAAGTCCTCCTTTTCATCTGGAATGTGACACAAGATGATTGAGTTCAACTTCTGCATTGCTTCTTCTTTTCTTTCTGAATTGACGTTATCAATTGAAGGGAAGTTTTCAACCCATTATCACCATATGTACAGGAGGTGCTTCACAGTTTTGGAACTTGATCCACCAATAGTAATCGATAACTTTTCCACCAGAGATCATTTTGTCATTCAGCATGAGTTGGAGTAGAGCCAGAAAATGATTTTAAAGTGCAGAAACTATTAATTTTTGTGTTCCTTGAGCTCTAAGGCTTCATGGATCTGCACTTGGCTGTTCATCTGCTACCAAAAGAGCATAGCATAAGTTGGACCAGTGCAAATCATTGCTCAGGAAGAAAGTCTGAGGGCTTAGTTGAATGATTATGGAAGACAGCTCCTTTGTGCAGTCCTTAAAGTAGGCTCCTGAAGCTCAAAGGTTCTTTACATACAAATGCAAGTCTTCCACGGCTTGTCCATCCTGTCATTTTCCTGCCAAAAGCATTAATATTACTTTGAGTACGCAGTAATTCAGACATGGACAGCACATACATAAGATACTCTGGGGATTGAACACGTTTGTCTTGGCCCATAATGTGTATTTTAAAGTAATCTAATTGGTTGAATGGAGCAGTTTGAGGTTCATTAAGTCCATTCAGACCATATGGAAAAAGGTGGAACCATCTGTTCTAGTTCGTTATTTTAAATTCTGAGGTTAATGCAGGATTAGAAATGAAACAAGACAGCAAGGCTCAAATTTAACAATTTATTTAAGCTATTACCAACAATTTATTGTAGGAAAATCTATCAATCAACTAAGCTATTATGAACAATTTACCCAGGAAAATCTATCAATCAACTGATAGAACTATTAAATCATGTACTTACAAGCATATGCAAAAACAAAATCATCTTTGCCACTGATAGGGGACTCCAATCCTATTCAGTGCAGCTATCTGTTCAGTCAAGACAGGGCTGACACTGGCAAAATGGCTGTATGCTCCGTTCAGGCTGTTGCTTCAATCAAATCCGGATGATGAGTTCCATCCTATTACCAGCCTTTGAGCTTTTTATAGGTTTGAACAGGCCATAGGGTCAACAGGATTGGCTGATGATATTCAGGACATAAGTTTAATCATAAACTGTTGGCTGATGACATCCAGAACATAGGTTTAATCATAAACTGATGGAATATGTTAGAAAATTACAAATCATTTCCTAAGGTGTAAACAAGTCCTGTAATGTCTGGTTTTATACATTACTTCCCCTTTTCAATAGACAGTTGGCCCACAAACTTGTGATATAGTTCCTCATTGAAATCCCCCATATTCTGGTAAACATCTTTTAAGCTGATAAACAACTTCACAGGTTACCTAAAGTTCAGTTATACCAGTAATCCAAGTACAAGGCCTGACTTTAAGCATGTTTCGTTCAGATAATTATTTAATTTAGCAGCATGTGACATTTAGCAGCATATCAAATCAATCTATAATCAAACATACACAGCAGTATGAAGCTTGAGGCATATAAGCAAAGCTAGATAGACTGTGCGGATCTGTCACAGATCATCCCTTGCATCAAGCAACGTACTTCTAATAATAAGTAAAACTGACAACATCAATCTGTATTTTTTCATGACTTTACAGTAAATGCAGCATGAAATTAAGCAAAATAACACTGAAATTATTGTGGTCAACAGCAAAGGATGTAAGAGCAAATTAAACCAAGCAGAAGCGTTAGGTGACCACGTAAAAATATCATACCAATGCGAAACAGTTATATCTTGAATTTCATTTGCAATTTTTACAATGGTACCTTTATCTTTAATCATTTTAATCACTGTTTGATGCGCATCATATAATGTCCTATTCAGCAGTAGTAACACAGTTTGTCCTTCCTGTCTGATTTGTTGAAAGTCAGGGTGGACAAGAGATGGCAATCTGAAAGAATGTAATGGTTTTATGCTAGCATTAAATGTGATGTCCATCCATCTAGTCAATCTAATAAGTTCACCAGTACAAAAATCAATGATTGCATGAACATTACTCTTGCAATGTGCTCCACTGTCTGTGACTGTTCCATCACTCCAAGCTAACTTGCAGGAGGATATTACACAGACTGTGGTATCATTTAGTTGATAAATGTCTGTACCATTTACTACATATCTGTGCCAAACACATTCTTAAGTTCCGTTATGTAGGCATGGATGAGGTTTTCGCTTTACCATCATGCACACCCACCCCTGGGCCCAGGTTTCACAGCCTGCTAAATCAATGGGCACATCGTTATAATCAATTAAATTAGATTCATTTTGAGGTACCCACCAATTATCTCCAAATTGTAAAGGCAACGCAACAAATGGACAGACCTGTTTTGTCCCTTTTTTACTAGCAAGATAGTCAAAAATCAGTATGCAAGAATCATTCTCACATGTAAAATCTATTGGTTTTAACCAATTGTGAAGCTGTAGTTCTCTTTGCCAATGGGCTGCCTTTTTTGCCCCCCAAACTTGGGTAAACTGCAAATATTGTTGATTAGCAGCCAGTTGAGACAAAATACAAAAGGTTTGATTTATTTCTTTAGTAAAGTTATTTAAAATCCGTTCTGTATACATATTAGCATGATCAATCCATCTCCACATCACAGTTTGAGCTACAATACTATCTACAGTTCTATGGCCAAGTTCAGGATCATGATCAGCTAATAGTTTGAAAGCCATATTTAAGTCCTCACCTAGACTGCTTAATTTACTTCGTAAAGTGTTAATATCTACACTATTTAGAAATCTGGTTCCTGTTCCAACTGCACCTAAAGCAGTACCCATTATTCCTGTTACATCACATTTATTCTTTTTATATCTGTAATGCCTATATGTTAAATGTAGGGAATTAATTGGCCATAAGTTTGCAAGTTTGCACTGTGGATGCCTAGCAGTAATATCTACTGCTGTCATGTTTATTACCGTTTTAATGCGTTGAATAATTCTAGCACTACTCACAGTTTTACATCCTCTCGTATATCTTACTACATGTCCCAAACCATCAAATATAGTTGAGCTATTGTCCATGACATATATCTCCTGATTTAGAGATAGGGTATCCGCTGTGCCATCTTCTTTCTGAAATTCAGCTATGCAGAAAGAATCCAATGGAGACTTGGCTAGAGGAAAGCCTGATTCATTCAGTCTCTGGTGTAAGCCTCCAGCAGGGTTGGAAGCACATTTTTCTGGATGCCTGTCACAGTTTAGTCTGCACACCATGTCTTTGTGCCCATTCTATTGTTGCATCTCTTCCCAAATGTCCACTCCAATCATGGACCCATCTAGCCATACTGACATCTTCAATTTCTTCTTCAGCAACGCGTACTGCGGCCATCTTATCTACCTGCTGATTATGCCTTCTTTCATCTGTCACAAGTGATGCATGAACATCCACATGTCCAACACTAATTTGGCACTGTTGTGCCTTTCTCCAAATTTGCTGCCAATCTTCTGAACCTCCCCACAGAGGTCTGCCATGAATTTTCCAATCTTGTTGCCAGGCAGACAGCCAAGTTATCAGTTCTTTATAGACTGCCCGGCTATCAGTATAGATGTATGCTTTGTCTCCAGGTGATAAACTGTCGATGACTAAAGCAACAGCTCGCAACTCTGCTCGATTACTTGAACCAGCAGTTCCTTCATCGAACAAAACAGTCTCTGTTTGAGGGCAGTAAGCTACTGCAGTCCAAGTTCTGCCACTTGACCCAATTTTTGCAGAGCCATCAGTAAACCATGCATGTTTCTGCTTTTCCATGTCTAAACTATGACATGGTAATGCTTCAGTTATTGGTGATTTTGGAAGTTTATATCGCTGTTCTGTTGTATCAGTATCATTCAAGATTACTAACCCGGCCAGTTGTTGTTGCACTTGAGAAACTCCAGGTACAATGTTGGCTCTCTCTTGTAAATACCATTTCCATTTCTGCACAGTCAAAGATTGTGCTATTAAGGTTTTCATCAGAGTATTATCTCGCAGCCACCCCTGGATTGGGTAGTCAATTTTCACTGTCACTGTCTGTTGTTTAGTTAGACCTTCCACATGAATCAATGCTGTATAAACTGCCAGTAAATGTTGCGTCTATACCTAATCTGTGCTCCGGTTAGGGATTTAGACCAAAATCCCAATGGTCTCTTCTTTCCAATGTCATTCTTCTGCCATAGCCCCCCGGACATAACATTATTGGCAACAGTCACTTCCAATATAAAGGGTTGCTGTGGATCAATCGGGCCCAGCCCCACACTCTGCTGTAGAGCTTTTTTCGCCTCCTCAAAGGCCATTTGCTGCTTGGGACCCCACAGAAAGTCACATTTCTTTGTAGTCACATAGTGGATAGGTCGCAAAATTAGTCCAAGATGAAGTACAAATGCTCATCAAAAGCCCATTGCTCCCAAAAGGCCTGTGCCTGCTGTTTCATTTTCGGGACTGCAATTTTCTGGATACTTTCTAGCGCTGCTGCAGGTATCTCCCTTTTCGCTCCATTCCATATCATACCCAGAAATTTCACTGATGTCCCTTGTTGTGTCTTGTTTTCATTTATAGCCCACCCTCTATTTTGAAGGTGTTGAATCACAGTTTTTAATGCAATGTCTACATTTGGCTTTTCTCCAGTATTCATTATATCATCAATGTAATGGAATACAGTCACTTTGTCTAGCTGTAATTTAGTTAAATCTCTACCACCAGCCCATGGCACAATGTAGGGCTGTGCAGATATCCTTGTGGGAGCACCTGGAAGGTATACTGTCTCCCCTCCCAGGTAAAGGCAAATTGGCTCCTGCTTTCTTCCGCTATAGCGATGGAGAAGAAGGCATTTGCTAAATCCAAGACAGCATGATATGGCACAGCAGATGAAGACAGTCTTTCAATGATTGTAACAATGTCTGGGACAGCTGCAGTTAAGGGTGGAGCCACCTTGTTCAAACCCCGATAATCCACGGTCATGTGCCAGGACCCATCAGGTTTCTTGACTGGCCACACCAGGCTATTGAATGGACTCACAGTTGGTTCAAGTATGCCAACTCGGAGTAGTTCCAGGATCGTTTCAGTAATTTTCGTCTGCCCACCTGGAATACAATACTGTTTGATGTTTGTTATTATTTCTGGTGTGGGAATATGGAGTGGTTCCCACTTAGCATTGCCTCGAACAACAGCCTTGACTGCATTGACTGAACAGTGCCGCAGTCCAAACCTGAATGGCCATGCAGTGGTCTCCAAAGTTCTACCTTTCAATACATCTTTCCCCAAAATGTGTTCAGGTACCAGAGCTATCACTGCTGCAATAAAAACAGGAATACCATCCCCAAAGGCTATCTTTACTTTTGTTTTGATACCCAAGACCCCCCCCCCATAGCCATCAATTTCCACAGATTGTCCATGAAACTTACGGGGGTTGCCTGCAAAAATAGTTATCTCTGATCCTGTGTCCACCAAAGCCATTACATGTTGCGGCCCTCCCTTCCAGAAAATGGTAAGAGGTACATAGGGGCGTTGGTCCCCAGGTGTAATGGCTCTCACTGTGCCTCTAGCTACTGGGGACCCGCTTACTAGTCACTTTGTCTCAGTTTTCTCAGTCAAGGTTTTCCATTCCTTCTCCCCCCAATCTCTTTCATCAGTGAATTCTCCCATTTGCCATTGTGCTAACTCCTCATCAGTAGGGATGTCAGGGTACAATTGATTCCACGCTGTCTTCCCCTCAGTGGCACTTCTGGTTGGACTTTTTGCAGGGTTCTGTTGTTTGCCTGAAGAGTCTGACCCTTCCCCTTCTGTTTCTGTTTCCATTTTTTATGTAACTCTTCAGTGGCTATTCCATCTATTTCTCAGCTTCTACTCCCCACCTTAACAGATCCAAGAACATTTGCTTTTTTGTAATATTTTCACCAAAATAATTTTTTGATTTGTCTGTATTTGCCTTTCTAGCTTTCCTCTGCTCTTTCTCTTCTGCCAATTCTGCCATTTGATTTAAAGTAGTCATCACATCCCATACCTGTTGGCCTACCAGGGCAACCATAAGCTGCCCTTTCCACCACTGTGGTGCATTTTTAATTAGCTTGTTTCTCATATTACTGGTCATTATTTGTGCATCCGGTCCTTTGGGAATATGCAGTGCCACATTTACTAATTCTAGTGAGTAAACAGTTGCTAACATGGCCATTTCCCTCAGCTGCTGAATTACTTCAGCTATTGTTTTCCAGGGCTTATGTTCATCTGCCACTGCCGTGGCATCTGGCCAAGTAGTCCGAAAAGCTGAGGCTAGCCATACTACCAATGTATTAATTTGAGTGCCCTCTTGGTTTACATCTCTTTTAACCGTGGGTGGAATACTAAGCAGGAGCACTGATGCAGCTCTTCAGCATTTAATGACACTGCCTCTCCCCCTGTATCCCAAACTCGGAGAAACCAAGCCGAAATAGTTTCTCTGGGCCTTTGCTTATACGCCTGAATTATATTCAGTAACTCTGTCTGGGTATAATTGCTGTTAAGTATACACAGTAAAATAAATAAATCCATCTACAAACATCAAATTACTAACCATTTTTTCTTACTTTTTTCAAAAGGATGTTTTCAAACAGCTTTTACAGAATAAAACTTGTTACATAATAAAAGTTATTGCATAATAAAAATGCAAAGCACTGCCAAGCACAATCATTTTAAAATCACCCAATTTCCATTGAGTGTACACAATAATAGAATAAATCCATCTGCACATATCGAATTAATGGACCACATATATATATTTGCATACTCAAGCCTTCTTATGAATACTGGTCATGCAGGCATATGTTAAACCCATATCTGTTTAATAGTTTAAAAATATTTTATGTTGCCTGCCTATAATTGTCATGAAGCTTGCTCTCCTGAAAACCCCATCAATTAATCCTGCAAACACTATGGCCTAAAATTATAATTTATAATTTTGCCTTCCTTAATTTCAAGACGCTGCTAATACTGCAAGCATCATTTAAACCTGGCCGCCTTCCTGCATCTAGTCTTAGTTGCCATATCAATTCTTTGTGTTCCAACAGGGTCTCCCAATCGCCCCTTCTAACATCTGCTTTTACCTGTTCCAAAATGATGAATTTAATCTCCATGTCAGGACAAAAAAGAGAATGTCTGTAAAAAGCATTAGTTTCCTTTTTTTTAGTTATATCATAAAAATGCTCATAAATTGCCTTCTTAAAGTTCTCTCCGTTTTTCCTATGTAAAAACTTTTGCATTTCATACATAAGCCTAAGTAAACAATAAATTTAGCATTGCAATTATAATAGCCCCTCGGTTGACACAAAAATTTTCTTGATGGTATATATAACTTGTGTCCATTAAATATAGCTGGGCATTGTTTGCACATTCCACATTTATGTGTGCCTACTTTTTTATTGTTCACATTTAAACCCACTTGTTTGGTCTGTTTCATTTCCAACATTTCTTTTAAGTTGGTACCTCTCCGTCTAACAAATCTGGGAAACTCTGGGATCATACTGCCCAACCTATCATCCAGTTGCAAAATTGGCCAGTATTTTCTTACACTGTTTTCTACAATGCCTGAGTCAATACCAAAAGTGTGGATGTATCCCTTTTGTTCTAAATTTTGTAATCCGTTACCTATTTGGCAATTTACCATACCTGTGTTAATCAGCAGTGGTTGGTATTTCGTCCCCCTGTTAGTGTTCACTTCTTTTGCCAGCCAAATAATTTAAGCTATCCAAGCTTAAAGAATGCGTAAAAGTTAAAAAGGAGGTGGTGGAATTGATGTAATCAATGAATTCCTGGACACTGGCCCTGGTACCTTCCCAAATAAGGCAAATGTCATCAAGAAATCTGACATAATGCCTAATATGTCGTGACCATTCTGTACCAAAAATATATGTCTGTTCCCATTTATGCAACACAATGTTTGCATAAACGGTAGCACAGGCTGCCCCCATTGCAACGCCCGATTTTTGTCTGAAAAATTGACCATTAAAACATATAAAATTGTTTTCCAGAACCAATTCCATAAGTTCTACCAGTAAATTGGTGGTATTAGGAACAAATTTAGCTTCATTGACTAAAACATCACTAAACCAATTTAATCCTGTAGAATGTGGTATACTGGGAAACAGCTGAACAATATCTATAGTAACTAACAAAAAAATCCGGTTGATATTCTAGGGATTTTAAACCCCTAAGGAAATCCCAAGAATCCTTGCAAATATATTTTAAGGAAGCTGTAAACTGTTTCAAGGTATGATCTATGAATTTTCCAACTGGTTCTGTAATACTCCCCTGTCCTGATACTATAGGCCTGAAGTTTAAGGGGTCCAACCCTTTATGTGTTTTCGGGATCCCAAATATTATGGGAATTCTTGGTTTGGGAACAGTTAAAAAGTTATACAATCTTTCATTAAAAACACCTTGCAAAAGGTGATCATACAAAATGAAGCCAATTCTGGAATATGCCATGTGTAGCTCATTGCTGGATACCTGTTCATATTGCTCTGGGTCCTGCAACATCCCATTAATGTGATGAACATATTCTGTATTATACATCAACACAAGACCCCCCCCCCTTATCTGTTTTCATTGCCCTACAATTACTGCTTCTAAGTTCCTTAATCAAATTCATCTCCTTCATGCAAATATTTTGGGGGGTAATGTTCTGTTTATTTCTACCAATCATCCTGATATCTCTCTCCATCATTTCTTCAAATATTTTTACTGTTGGATCCATTCTTTAAGCTTGGATAGCTTAAATTATTTGGATGTGTGTTTAGTTAAGGACAACGTCAATAATAGATTTAATTCCAAGGTGTTTAGGAAACCCACTTATTCAAATGCATTTCTGCATTTTCAAAGTAATCACCCTGATTATCAAAAAAGAGGAATAGTCAAGGGCCAATTTATTCGTGCCTCTAGAATGTGTAACACATCACAATTTTTCAGAGAAGAAGTTAATTTTTTAAAAGAAAGATTTTCTGAAAGAGGGTACCCAAGTGGTTTGGTAGAGGAGCTGGCAAAAGAAGTGAGCACTAACAGGGGGACGAAATACCAACCACTGCTGATTAACACAGGTATGGTAAATTGCCAAATAGGTAACGGATTACAAAATTTAGAACAAAAGGGATACATCCACACTTTTGGTATTGACTCAGGCATTGTAGAAAACAGTGTAAGAAAATACTGGCCAATTTTGCAACTGGATGATAGGTTGGGCAGTATGATCCCAGAGTTTCCCAGATTTGTTAGACGGAGAGGTACCAACTTAAAAGAAATGTTGGAAATGAAACAGACCAAACAAGTGGGTTTAAATGTGAACAATAAAAAAGTAGGCACACATAAATGTGGAATGTGCAAACAATGCCCAGCTATATTTAATGGACACAAGTTATATATACCATCAAGAAAATTTTTGTGTCAACCGAGGGGCTATTATAATTGCAATGCTAAATTTATTGTTTACTTAGGCTTATGTATGAAATGCAAACGTTTTTACATAGGAAAAACGGAGAGAACTTTAAGAAGATGAATTTATGAGCATTTTTATGATATAACTAAAAAAAAGGAAACTAATGCTTTTTACAGACATTCTCTTTTTTGTCCTGACATGGAGATTAAATTCATCATTTTGGAACAGGTAAAAGCAGATGTTAGAGGGGGCGATTGGGAGACCCTGTTGGAACACAAAGAATTGATATGGCAACTAAGACTAGATGCAGGAAGACGGCCAGGTTTAAATGATGCTTGCAGTATTAGCAGCGTCTTGAAATTAAGGAAGGCAAAATTATAAATTATAATTTTAGGCCATAGTGTTTGCAGGATTAATTGATGGGGTTTTCAGGAGAGCAAGCTTCATGACAATTATAGGCAGGCAACATAAAATATTTTTAAACTATTAAACAGATATGGGTTTAACATATGCCTGCATGACCAGTATTCATAAGAAGGCTTGAGTATGCAAATATATATATGTGGTCCATTAATTCGATATGTGCAGATGGATTTATTCTATTATTGTGTACACTCAATGGAAATTGGGTGATTTTAAAATGATTGTGCTTGGCAGTGCTTTGCATTTTTATTATGCAATAACTTTTATTATGTAACAAGTTTTATTCTGTAAAAGCTGTTTGAAAACATCCTTTTGAAAAAAGTAAGAAAAAATGGTTAGTAATTTGATGTTTGTAGATGGATTTATTTATTTTACTGTGTATACTTAACAGCAACTAGATGAATTTAAAAATGAATGGGTTTTGCAGCACTTTGCATTTTTAACATGTAACAACTTTCATTTTGCAAAGGCTGTTTAAAAACATCCCCTGAAGGAAAAGGAAGTGAAGGGTTAAATGGATAAAATTTTTTCCAATTAACCAATTAATTATACAATTAGCTGAATTTTATAGGTATAAAAGGAGTGTTCATTTGAAGGTTATTTTATCTTGAAAAAGCTCAGCAAAGGGCTGAGCGAAAGCGCTTGATGGGATTGTTGGTGTGAATATTCTACAATAAAGTGAAGATTTTTTACTCTACTGGCAGCCTTTCATTTTCTACTTGTGTGGAAGAAGGAGTACCAGCATTTGTTTTGGACTTTTTTGCCTCTGGATTTCCAGCGCCACCTTTGCAGCCTTGGAGCAATTTGTTTTATTGGCTTCTTGTCCTTTTCGGCAGTTTTTTCTCTGTCTGGGTATAACTCCGCACCTCCACCCATTGCTGTAGTGGCCCCCCAGCGTGTATTGCATTTTTCTCTACAAATGGTCATGCTTTCATTGATGGGGAATTTACTACTTCAAAATAATTATCTTCATCATCAGAAGAAAGGAGATCACCCTCCCATTCTTCAGGGTTAAATTCTGCTTTACACACCAATGCACGCACCCTAGGCCTAGAAGGCAGATGACGTGAGCCTTTTCCCCTCCATTGCCTACGCTGCTAGATCAGCCGAGTAGCAAGAGTCACTGAATTGGCTTTCCAATGCTCTGCTTTCTCTCCTACCTTGGTAAGCTCCACATTTGCCTTCTCCAAAGCATCCCTATCCAGTCGGTGCATATGTGCATGTTCTTTACATTGTTCTTCTAATTTAAGAACTTTCTCTTTTAAGTTTTCTACATCCTTATTTAATTCCTGTATGGCTTCAAAGAACAGCCATCCGGCTGCTCCTACTCCTTCGTTCACCTGTTTTCCCTTATCATCCAACTTTAAACCTGATAGGGCCCTTGCTAACTCATCAGGGTCTGTCTTAGGTTTTGCTTGTGAGGATTTTGGGGAAGGTGGAGGTGAAACCTGACTTAATACCTTAGTAAGGGGGTCCCATTTCCCAAACAATGTTGGCATCCCAGTACTCACATCCCCCTTATTTATATTTTCTGCAACATCCTTCTTACCTATACCTATAGGTTTTAAAGGAAAAAGCATTGGCTGTTGTTGTGACATTTCCACTGCAAACCCCAGAAGCCTGCCGACTACGCCAAGTGTTCTAGTTCGTTATTTTAAATTCTGAGGTTAATGCAGGATTAGAAATGACACAAGACACCAATGCTCAAACTTAACAATTTATTTAAGCTGTTACTAACAATTTATTCTAGGAAAATCTTTCAATCAACTAATAAAAACATTAAACTAAGCTATTATGAACAATTTACCTAGGAAAATCAATCAACTGATAAAACTACTAAATCATTTATTTACAAGCATACGCAAAAACAAAATCATCTTTGCCACTGATAGGGGGACTCCAATCCTATTCAGTGCAGCTATCTGTTCAGTCAAGACAGGGCCGACACTGGCAAAATGGCTGTATGCTCCATTCAGGCTGTTGCTTCAATCAAATCCGGATGATGAGTTCCATCCTATTGCCAGCCTTTGAGCTTTTTATAGGTTTGAACAGGCCATAGGGTCAACAGGTTTGACTGATGACATCCAGGACATAAGTTTAATCATAAACTGTTGGCTGATGACATCCAGAACATAAGTTTAATCATAAACTGATGGAATATTTTAGAAAATTACAAATCATTTCTGAAGTTGTAAATAAGTCCTGTAATGTCTGGTTTTATACATTACTTCCCCTTTTCAAGAGGCAGTTGGCCCACAAACTTGTGATATAGTTCCTCAATGAAATTCCCCATATTCTGATAAACATCTTTTAAGCTGACAAACAACTTCACAGGTTAACTAAAGTTCAGTTATACCAGTAATCAGTGTACAAGGCCTGCCTTTAAGCATGTTTCTTGCAGATAATTATTTAATTTAGCAGCATGTGACATTTAGCAGCATATCAAATCAATCTATAATCAAACATACACAGCAGTATGAAGCTTGAGGCATATAACCAAAGCTAGGTAGACTGTGTGGATCTGTCACAACATCCCATTTCCTCGGCTTTTGGCTCACAAAATATATTGGTCTGTGCAGCAGTTTTTCAGTGGATTTCATTTAATCCATCCTTGTCAGAATCAGATGCATTTACAATGCCATTCTGTCATGGCTGCTCTCGATCGACAGGCAGCCTAAGGCTACAGAACATAACCATGTGATTTTGTGTTACATCATAACATAACCATGTGACTTTGTGCTACATCATAACATAACCATGTGACTTTGTGCTACATCATAACATAACCATGTGACTTTGTGCTACATCATAACATAACCATGTTACTTTGTGCCACATCATTTTCTTTACTGTTACCAACATCTCCAGTAACTTCAACTTGGACACAATCTAATGTAAACTGTCCTGAATGCACCATACTACATTGCAGCACTTTCAGAAGTTGATTGATGATTTTAAACTCAGTTATACAAGTATAACAATTGCCTGCAGCAGATGTAGCTCCAGTTCTTGTACATAGATGGCTGCCAAACAGACAAAATCAATGGTTTTCATCAGTTGTTCATTTGAATAGCAATATCGCGAAGCATCATGAGTCACTGATGATGCCACAATTGTATAGAACAAAGAAGGAAATCAGGACTTGCAGTAAAGAAGCAGCATGTCTTCCTGAGATGTTGCAGAAACATTTTGGGTCATTGTCAAAGTCTAGCTGGAATGCTTTTCCAAATGCTTGGTTAATTGGCTGTTCATTGTTTGGAAAGTCAGACTTGAGTAGCTCTTTGACCAGCAGAAACCTTAGCTCCTCACCAATTGCTTTGTAATAGTGATTTCCCGCACAAAGAACTTCTATTACAGTCTTTGAAGTCCATTCATGAGTTGATACAATATTTGCTTTAAGTGCAGCAGCTATGCACCTAGCAGCACATTGATTACTGGACCAAATATTAAAGAAGCTCATGCCTTGACGCAAGGTTCCATGTAAAACTTTAGCACCATTTTTAGTATCCTTCTAAGCATCCAAGGTCAGCTTATCAGCTGGTATCTGTACTTGCATCAAATGGCAGATTTGCTGGACATTGAAACAGCGAGACATGTTGATTTGTACATCCGCATACAGAGGATTATTTGCTTTGAGCCAAATCTGAACTGTTAGTATCTTATCAAAGTCCACTCTCAATTCATGAACTATTTCTATGTCATCTAAATGAGAAGTGATCACAATCATACCACATTCATTTGGAGATCGAGGAAATAACTGAGCAGGCACTTCATGAACATTCTGATAAAAAAGAATTACCTGTTGTTTTAGAACAGGCTAATCTCAGTATCTGTGCCGGTGTGAACAATCTAAATTAATGGTTTTCTGATACACAAAGATCCTGGAGAGCCAATGATGTTCATTGAAACTCAGCTCCTTGAGTACATCTGGAACAATCCCTGGATCTATTTTGTTCCAGTAGGCATTGGCTGATGCTTCCTCACATCTAATGCTGGTCAGATGTGTTTTATGGTGACCGCAGGTAAAAAGCAGATCTTTGGCTAGTATTTCAGATGGTAGATACTTTAATGTGTGACAACTTAAAGAAACCTTGTTGACTTTTTGGACTTGAAAAGGATACAGTAGTTTTCTGCAAATCATACACAGAACTTCAAGAAACATCCATATTTGGCTAATGAACTGCAAAATTGAGTGATTTATGAGCCTCATGGGACTCAAGTTGAATAGTTTCTTGCCTACATGTTTGCTCTGAAGCACGTTTAGCAGCTTTGCATCAAGCAGCAGCATCTTTACTTCCGTTTTATAGATACTGAGCATGAGCTTCACGGTCAGCTACTCTTCGACGGTTGGCTTCTTCCAGTCTCATTAAATCTGTAATGACATTTTGCTTGGAGTTGTGCAGCCTTGCAAAGTTCAGTATCCTCTAGAGTTTTGGTTTAGCAGGTGATGAGCTTGAGATTCATGGTTAGCAACTCTTCCTTGGCTTCTTCCAGGGTCTCATTAAGTCTGTACTGATGTTCAGATTGTCATTTTGCTGATTCAGTATGTTCAGCTTCTTCCTCATTTAAGTTTTCCTGCTTTCGATGTTTAGCCTGATGATCCTTTGATTTAATGTTCACCTTTTCTTCCTCACTTAGAGGTTCTTCTTGGTGTTTTTGCCACTCTGTCACTGATTGCATTTTTCTCTTGAATTTTTTGTCCATTGTGGACTACAGACTACTTTCTTTGAGTATTACACACTGATTGAAGTCGCCAGAGAAACTACCCTTCTCAAGAAACTCTCTAGCATACTAGAATGTTATTAATTTATTAATTAATTCATGAATATGTTTATTGAGGAATGTGACACTGAGGAACATGACAGAACCTGTTCATCAGAGTTTTTGCTGTTGTCTCTCTAATTGCCTTTTTCTCTTGAGTTTTTTGGCCGCTCTCTTGCTAATAGCTGGAGAGTTTCTTGAGAAAGGTCATTTCTAGGGCTACTTTATACAGTGTTTAATACTCAAAGAAAATAGTTAGTTTGGGGCTAAATGACAATCAATAAATCCAAAGACAAGAGCAGTTGAGTTGAAATACCTTTATAACAAACGACAAAGCTTTCAGGTTCAAAAACCCTTTCTCAATGTTTACAATAGGTATAAGGTAACACCCATTTTTATACATACTAACTAGATCATATGACCTGCAGCCATCATCACATGTCCAGGAAATTATACAATATAAAATGTAAAACACTAAGTGCTAAACAGGTTATAATAACATCAATTATATATACAAAAACTTGAGCATAAACATACAAAGCATATATATCTCAATGAAAAAGTGTACTGAATATTAAATGTTAGTAACTTTCATAATATATCAATAAAAATAAAAATAAAAATAATGGTAAAATGACAATCAACTCATGTCCAACCCCACAAAAATAAACTCCTCCTAGTCTTACCGAAACCCCTTTGTCACCTAAAACTCTCCTTATTCCATCCCCTATCTCAACAACACAACCGTTACCACTGAAATCACACCAAACTACTAGGAGTGATAATCAACAATCAGCCGAAACTAGATCTGCACAACTGAAATCACACTAAACTACTAGGAGTGATAAACAGTCAACCGAAACTAGATCTGCACAACTGAAATCACACTAAACTACTAGGAGTAATAAACAGTCAACCGAAACTAGATCTGCACAACTGAAATCACACTAAACTACTAGGAGTGATAAACAGTCAACCGAAACTAGATCTGCACAACTGAAATCACACTAAACTACTAGGAGTGATAAACAGTCAACCGAAACTAGATCTGCACAACTGAAATCACACCAAAGTACTAGGAGTGATAAACAGTCAACCGAAACTAGATCTGCACATACTAAACTACATAAAAAAAATCAAAAACTAGGATTTTTATATAGAAACAAAAATCCTCACCAATGATGCCAGGCACATTCGACCCATGCCTGCCTTCTTCCCACCCTACTCTATGCCTCGCCAATTATGACAAATGTGCAATCATCACCAAAGTCCAAGCTTGAACGTACCTACAACAAAATTGCCAAGTTTGCTGCCACCCACCCCTACAACTCTCACCACTGCCTTGCTCTACAAACTCTAAATTGGTTAGAGTTTTCTCATCATTTGTTAACACCCTGACTCTCTCTTATTCCCTCCATTTTAAACAAACCGTCCTCCTGCCATGCCATCTAATCCCTTTTATCCCCCTCTACCCCCAATTGCTCCCTGTGAATCTCCAACCAGCCACTCATTTAAATTTCTACACCAAAAAAACATAGGCCAACAACTATATCATTACTCCATTGCCTCTGCCTGGAACAAGTTCCCACTAAACATCAGAACCCTACCCAACACTCACAACTTCAAAAAAGCCTTAAAAAAACTTCTTTAACTCATGGCTCTACCCATGTATTACCGCCAACAAACACCCCCATCCCCGTCCCACCCGCAACCCCTATCAGCTGTCTTCACTTACCTAACTGGGTCTCCCTCCTACTAAGAACAACCCCCTTTACATACCTTATGTAATACCTCTATACCCTTACTACCTACCTGCAATACTATTTCCTCCCTTAAACTACCTTTCTCTTGTATGATGCACACATGCTGACACACTACAGCTACTTGGGTACTCATTTAAATTTTAATTCCTTTCTTTCCCAACTTCAGAAAACTACTGTGTGTCAGATATCTCACATAGGCTAGCTGCTCTGTCTTTCATACTGTACATATGCCTAAATTTAATTCATACTAAAACAATGAGTAAAAAGGTCACACAGAAAAACAATCAGTAAAAAACAAAAGAAAAATCTAGCAAGGCTATATTTAATTCATGTTAAAATAGTCTCAGTTTTTCACTCTGGTAATAAATGTATTATCTTATAGTTTAGAAACTCTGTATTCTACTCTGGTAATTAATCTATTATCAAATGTTATGTAAGCTTTGTATTCGATTTTAAATTGTATGTAATGCTTTGTATTCTCCTGGGCGTCTGCTGAAAATGGGCCTCAGCTCAGGCGGAGATTCCCAGTCAACAAACACCAAAGTAAAATAAAATAAAAAATTACCTTTTTCTCTTCAGTATTTTGTCCATTGTGGACTACAAACTAACTACTTTCTTTGACTGTTAAGCACTGTGCGAAGTCACCAGAGAAACTTCCTTTCTGAAGAAACTCTCTAGTTTGTGAGAATATTAATTAATTAATTAATTAATTAATTAATTACTATGTTTATTGAGGAATGTGACACTGAGGAACATGACAGAACCACAGAGGTACAGAGAACTGAGCTGAACTGAGATAGGCTAACAGTCACAACTCTAAGCTGAGATACCAGATGACTAGAGGCTTCTGGGCTTCTCAAAAACCATAAGTTGGCTGTTTTTTTGCTTGACTATACTATTTACTGCACTTTTTCCTGTGTTTTGCTTATTTAATGCTGTACTTTAATACTGTACACTAAACTGCACTGTTTGTACTGCATTTGCCTGCCTTACTGTGTGTGTTAAATCATATTTTGTTGCTATTTTCACTGTTTGCAAAGTAATATTTGCTACTTTTGACTGTTGGCAAAGCATCTATTCTGTTTTGCCTCTAAAGTGTTTTAAATAACTGATGTGTTTGCTGTTTAAAACATCCTTTAGCTATTTTGTTGCTGCTTAAAACTTTTTTTAGTGTTTCCCTTCTAAATTAGTGTAGCTAGTAGCTGTAGCATAGTCCAGATACAGGTCTGCTGCATCTGGGTCTGTTTGTAGTCGCTGTTGTATTCTGAGCACATTTTCCAAGCCAACTTTGATTGGAAGGGGCCCTTCTGCATCCTTGTGAGAGAGGTCTGCTGATTTAAACCTGTCTAGTGAAAGGTGATTGGTCTAGGGCTTGGAGTTATACTGACCATGTAAAGAAAAGGAAGAAAAATAAGTAAAATACTTTGCAAAACTGACAGAGAAAGAGACAACAGCTATGTAGGGCCAGAAACCCTTAAGAAAAGCACAATCCTTAGACCAAAAAGAAGGACTAAGGGAAAAAAAACCCTAACAACAAACATGAGTCCTACAAAGCTGAGAATGAGAAAGAAAACAGAAAAGAAGGAATGAAGGGCAAAAAGTCTGACAAAAGGAAGAAAAAAAAAAGACACCAAACAATACTACAGGATATAAAAACTGAGCAGAGAGTGAAATCTTACTAATATCCAAACACACAACCCAAAGAAACCAAACGGATAAAAGAAAGAAAGAAACACTAACTCAAATAGTCCTGTAATACTGTGAAAAGAGAACAAAAAAAAAAGGCCGCAAGGAGGATGAAAAGCTGGGGAAGCCCACAACAAAAAGGAGTGCAGTAGCTGGTAGAATACACTCCATAAAGCAACACATGAGAGAGATACACCTAAAACACATAAAACACTGATAAAAACATCAGTGCAGCACACTTGTCAAAAAAGGTAAATCTGCTGTGCAAAAAAGAAGAAACAAGCATGGGTAGGCAAATTATTCAGCCCCCCCCCCCCCACCCTTTATATCATAACCACATTTGTAGCTGCTGCAACTAATCAGGGACTGAAACAATCTTCCCAGCAAGTATCTCACTTGAATGGGCAGCCCAAAGAAGATGTAAAGCTGACACCAAAAGGTAATCTGCCTTAGCAACAGCTGGCATCCAGGCACAACCATAGTACACATATAAACATTTCTCAATGGTGAGAGAAAATACATGTGGCACTAAATAATGACAACTGTGCACCCTCCCAAAAAACAGCCACCCTGGGACACTGAAGGAACACATGCTCTTCTGTCTCTAAAACCTGATACCCATCATGTGGATACAATTGCAACCCCAAAGGATAAAAAACATAAGAAGATCTAACAGGCAGCTTATCAAGAGAGCAACGCCACAAAAAAAGCATGCCAATGAGGAAATGCTGCCTACACTGACTCAAACCTAACAATCTCCCAATGGCATACAAATGGACCAAAAGAGAATGCTATTCGTTTCTAGAAGAAGGAAGGGAGTCTAAAGACATATGCCAAGCAAGCAGCAAAGACTGGACTTCCTGCACTTCCAGTGAAGGGACCCTCTATGCAAGCTTCCCAGCCAAACAAGTCTGACAAAACTGACCAGACAATGGTAAGAATACTCTTACCAAGGAAAGAAAGATCTGCAGCTAGTAAATGCTGCAATACAGGAAAAAGAAACAAAGTGTATCAAAAAGGATATGATGCAGTAAACTAACACCAGCAGAAGCAGAATACAAACCACCCCATCCTAACGGGTATATAGGAAGTGCCCCCCGCAAAAAAAAATGAAAGACCTCAGAGAAAAGGTGGGTGGACCAGGAATGTGGAAATAAATAGACAGACAAAATACCCTAAAGTGCCCAAAAAGGTACCATTTAACAAATAAACCTTTTTTTCAGAAAGACAAAGGAAAAAAACACCAGAAAGGGAAGCATTGAACATCTTTACCAAGAAAGACTTAACAGGACTCAGGGACATAATAAGGAGAACCAAAAGGCTCACCAAAGATAGAGATATCAGTACTAGCAAAAGAAACATCCCCAACATGGGGAACTGCACCAAAACCACAGGATTTGGCAATATTAACAGAAAGGCCCACTAATGAGAAAAAACAAAACAAAAGAAAAATACTGCAAATAATGAAAAAGAACAGGAGAAGACTCTGCAACAATAATGACATTGTCTGTGTAAGACAGAAAATGAGGGACCAAAATTCCTGAACATTAAAAAGAAAAATGAGACACACAGTGCACCCTTGCCTTAAAAAACATAGCACCCACCAGCAGAGTAAAAACATAACTGCTCAAGGGACAACCTTGTTGCACACCATTCTTCATGGCATCTTCAGCTCACATCCAGCCATTAACCACAGGGACAATAACAGAAGCTGAATAAGTGAAAGCAGTACATAAGAGGACTAAATGCATAAGCCTTTAAGATGGTCAACAAGGCTGAATGACTGACATTGTCAAACGCTATAGGTCACAAGAGAGCAGCAGAGCAGAATCCGAAGAATGAACAAAGGAGGCAAGAGGCTTCAGCAGAAGCAACAAATCTTGTATAGGCCTACCAGAAATACCATAGACCCGAGTGTCCATCAAATACTGCATCTTTGACTGCAGACATAATTGCAAGCTCTAACAAAATAATTTGTGATCAGTATTGTAAAAAGAAATCAGACGCCAGTTAGACAGGACCCTGCGGTCACCCTTTTTCCAAAGAAACTTAAGGGGTATCCATAACAAACCAAGATGTATCATACCTCCCCCGATATTTTAACCCTATGAGAGACCTGGCTAAAACCCCACATCAGTAACACTGAGATATTACCACCTGATTATAATATCTACCGTAACGAGAGACGTCTGAAAAAAGGTGGCGGCGCTGCTATTCTCTACTCTAACAATCTTAACCTCTCACCTATAACCATTCCTATTCCAAACTTCCACCCTGCTGAACTATTTGTTCTAAATTGCAACCTAAACTCCCATAAAAAAATTTCCATTGCCTCCATATATATCCCTGCAGAAAATAATATACCCGCCCTTGAACTTATTCTGTCTTGGCTGTCCCACAACATGCAATATGAAACAGTCATGCTTAGGGATGTCAATATTGACTGGTCAAAATTAGCATCAGACTCCCCACAACTCTGCATTAACTTACACAGATTCCTCCAACTTATCACATCCCCCCACACACATGCACAAAACCTCACCTACTAATCCTGTCCTAGATTGGATCTTCACAAACACCCCACTCCTCTACCACAACCCCTGCACCCTATCTGACAACCTAAGTGACCCTCTGCCCACCTACATCCAAAGATACCCTCCCCAGTCACCCAAATCTCACTCCTACCAAGAATGTTGTAAACTCACTGACTTTAATACCAACTTTATTTAACTCCACTCTGGCTAGCATAAACTAGTCCTTCCTCTGGCAACTCCCTCTCAGTGATGCTGCTCTTACATTTAATAAAATCTTCCTAGATATTCTCAACTCCCTAGCCCCTACCAGGAAAATCAGAACTAAAGCCAATTACATCCCCTGGCTCTTCAAAGAAACCCGAGCTCTTATGCACAAAAGAGAAAGCCTGGTCAAAAACCAAAACACCCTCCCTTCTCCAAAACTATAAAGTCCTCTGCAACCTCACCGAAAAACTAGTCAACAAAGACAAAAAATCTTTCTATAACTCACTCCAATTTGACCAAATATCTAACCCACAAAAATTCTGGGCCACCCTAAACAAGATCCTCCACCCCAGCAGCCCTTCTACCCTCTTCCCATTCCCAAACAATATCCCTCAAGTAATTGCCACCCTCCTCAACAATTACTTAATTGATACCATCCGAAAACTTACACACACAAATCAAAACTATAACCCCTCTCCAACCTCCCCTACTCCAAAAAGCAATACTCCCTTCTCCATGAGATCAATCTCCACTGCCTATATTAAATTATTCCTGGTAAAGCTTAAACCCTGTTCTCCATCTGCTGACCACCTACCACCTGTCTTTCTCAAATTCGCTGCTGAATCCATAGCCTACCCTGTATCCCTGCTCATAAACAGATCCATCCAAGAAGCCACCATCTCTAACATTTGGAAAGCCTTTTACACCATCCCACTGCATAAAGACGACAATTCCACTGAAACTACAGACCCTTGGCCACACTTTCCCCGCTATCAAAAATACTTGAAAAATGCATTCATACTCAACTACTCAATTTTCTCCTTGAGGAAAACCTACTTACTCATACCCAGCATGGCTTCAGACCTAACCATAGTACTTCTACTGCACATTTAGCTTTTACCCATGCAGTAGCTGAAGCCAGAGACAACAACAAACTTGTATCCTCTGTTTTCCTTGATCTCTCCAAGGCTTTTGATACTGTTTCCCAATCCTTACTCCTGTCTAAACTCAATGATCTAAATCTCTCTGCAACTTCTCTTACTTGGTTTAGCAGCTACCTTTCTAACAGGCAGAAATATGTTAGATGGCTCACTTCCTGTTCCTCCTTTTTACTCATAAAATGTGTCATCCCCCAAGGGTCCATCCTAGGCCCCCTCCTATTCAGTATCTTCATAAATGACCTTCATAAATGACCTCCATACATCCTGTAAACAATCCACCCTCATACAATATGCCAACGATTCTACGCTCATCTCCATCTCTGACAACATATCTGACCTCCATACACACACCCAAGACTCCTTCCTGTCTGTAGAAACATGCCTCACCAAAAATCAGCTCATCTTAAATCCCCCCAAAAAACAAACTATTATTATTCCTTCCTTGACCTCTCTCTCACCACAAATCTTCCTTTGTCATTACATCCCTTGACAAGACCACCATACAAACCGTACCCCACACAAAGCTCCTACGCACAATTATCGATGATGAACTTAAATTCAATCTGCATATTCATCAAGATATAAAAAAACACCAAAAATCTGGGACTACTATACCAAAATAAGAAATTTCTTAACTCAGACGCTAGACTCTCCTTAGCTCAGTATCTCCTCCTTCCCTCCCTTCTCTATGCAGCCCCTATTCTCACCTCCATTCACTCCACATATTTAGCTAAACTCCAGCAAACCTAGCACAAAATAGCCAGATTTGCAACTAATTCACCACACAACTCACACCACTGCCTAGCACTCAACTCACTTAAATGGCTAGAATTTCCCCCAACAACTCCAAGTGTTTCAATTTCAAATCATACACTCTGTTCCATATAAACCTAATTCCTGCCTCTTTCTCTCTTCCCTGGTATCCTATTACACCCCAAACTGCACTCTTCGAACATCTAATCAACAGCACTTTCATATATACAAAGCCAACCAATGCTGTGGAAAACTACTTTACAAATGCAGTGTAGCCCAAGCCTGGAATAAACTTGCCTCATGTATAAGAACCACCCCCCGACCCTAAGCACTTCAAAAAAGAGCGTAGACTACATTTACTTAACATAAAGTCTTGCCCCTGTCAGGACCCCACCTAACCTTCTACACCTTGTTCACCCCCCCCCAAGCCAGTAAACTCCTTTTAGCTAGGAGAGTACATGACCTAGAGGTATGAATTATGTTAAAAAAATAATGTTTTTTGCTGATTTGCTGACATTACAACAATTACCTTATTATGCTTTTTGTTTTATCTTATTTCTCATTTTTTTTGTACATGTAATTACCTCTAAATTGGATGAGGATTCCTTTGTACTGTGTTTGATTAACTGTTAACAATGTCAGAATTTTATTGTGTTTGATTAACTGTTAACTGTGTTCAAAATTTTCTGTGTATCTGTAAAATTTCTGGAGCTTTTCTCCTCTGGTGTCCACTGAAAATGGGCCTCTGGCTTAGATGGACTAACCCTGTCAACAAATGTCAAATAAATAAATAAAATAAATAAATAAATGTGAAAAACCATGAGGACACCACTCACTAAACAATTGCACCAGTACAGGCAACTGAGCATCAAAGAGAGGTAAAAAATGGTAAGGAAGAGCATACAACCCTGGGGCAGTATCAACCCGGAAAGGAGCAATAGTCCTTTGAACTTCAAAGTAATAGGGTCATCAAGAGCCGCCCTAAAAGCAGCAGGTATCACAGGTGTAGGCCAGGATTCCACAGAAGGAGGTTTGTCACCATACAAAGTGGACAAATAAGAATTAACTTCTTCAGTAACACCCTCCTTAGTGGTAACAACATCACCTGAAGAGGGCAACAAACTGTCAGTAAAGGTCTCCTTCCTAAGAGTACATTTACCAACATAAGGGAGAAACGCCTCACCCCTCCCTTTTAACGAATGAGCTAAGTTCCAAAGATATGCACTCACCCTAGCAAGGTTATGCAAATGCAACTCACAGAGGTGTTGAAGGGCACTGACAGGCGCATGACGCACGGCAGACTGGAAAGCAGCATAAAGGGGGATGGAAGAAAAAGGGAATAATAAGAGCTGGCCAACCAAGAATAAAAGAAAACAAACTTATGTTTAAAGGCCAACCACCAAGAAGAAAGAGAAGAATAAAAAGGCAACAGAGTAAAATGATCATACCATAACTCAGTAATGACCTCTTGCCAAGCAGAAGTGAAAGTCCAAGGAGCAGTAAAATGAGAAAGACCCCTACCCTTACACAATGCAGAAGAAACTCTAAAGAAAAAGGATAAAGCGAGATTATCAGTAAAAGACATAAAAGACAAGGAAGAAGAAACCACTGCAGAGGTAGGAGAACAAAACCAGTAATCATTTTGGGTACAAGCAGCCCCATGAAAGTAAGTAAAGGGACGATTACTTCATATAGTAGCAGAAGTCAAATGTAAAATGTCCTTACAAGAACGGACCTGTCTGACCCTAGAACACCCTGGTAACTCACCACAGTTAAAGTCACCAAAAAAAGAATAGGACAGTCAATTAAAAAATAAAGTTGCAAAAGTTGAAATATTAAGGGACAGTGGAATAAAAGCATAAGCAATCACTAAACATACAAAAGAATGCCTAGTTAGCAAATCTACCACCAAACACCTACCAGGAAAAAGAAAAAAACAAGCACAATTCAAAAAGATGCACCAGAGCAACAGAAACTCTGGACTCTGCGAACTTACAGTAAAACCAAATGTTTTAATAACACATTTAAAAAACATACATTTAAGTGGTTTCATCCACTGAACTGGACTTCCTCAGAATTAAAATAATGCAACCAAATGATCTCTTTTTAAACATGAAAGATCAATAAATGACCAATTAATCTGTTAAATTAAACTATAATTGTCATTCAAACCTTAAGTTGCATGACAAACTTATAAAAACATTTAAAACCATGTAGAATCAATATGTAGCAAACAAGTCACCTACAAATATAATCTCTATTCAAGAATGGTTGTCCGATTTCCACTTTAACATAGGTTACAAGTTTATCACATCATTAATACCTGGGGCAAAGTTGGCACCCAGTTTGATCTGCCATTTGATCTCTTTAACTTCCAGCAAAGTTTTAATATCCCCACCTGTATTGTTAGCTGTTAGCTTTAACCTGTTCTAACAGGGCAAATTTAAAACCAACAAAGGTCTTACTTTTTAGAAAGATGCTTTAAAAGAGCATTATTCATATTTTTTTGTTTTTATCTGATATATGTGTTCATAGATCCTACATTGACAACACTTTGCCAAATATACTACTCCTTTTGTCAAACAGTTACCTCTCAATAATCTAATCTTTGTGTTCTACTGTACAATGTAATTGAATCTAGCTGCAAAATGTACTGACACTGATTACAAGCTCCACATTTGTAAGTCCCATTTACATTCACAGTGTTCCTATAGTATCCACCACATTCAAAAATTGTTTCAAATTAGAATATGTTTTAAACACAAATGTGGGTGAAGACCAAATAATATCTGAGATTTCTGAGTTGTTGGACAACAGTGCCCATCTGTCCAAAAATATCTTTAACTTTATTAGTATAGTTGCCATAACCCAATATCATAGCTCTCCCATAATTAACAGATTGTGATGTATGAACTAATGGTGGTAAACCTGATCCTAAAAGTGGCTTGTAGGTGGTACCCATTGTTTCAATATGTATTCCTTTATATCATTCACAAAATTAGATGGGTAACCCCACTCTAAAAACAGCTAGTAATAAAATCTAGCTCGACTTTAACATCTTTCCTGAGACAATAAGTGTAAAAGGTGGTCTTGCCACATCATTCTGAATTTTTGGTAACCAAAAACTGTTGCTAACAGTGGAAATCTGACATTCAAAAAATTAAATAAATTCTGAGATAGCCTTTGATTCAGAAAATATTCTTCCAGTAATGGATCTACATGTCTATAACTAATATTAATTTCATTAATTGAAACCGTAACATAATTTTCTGCTTTCCTTAATAGATCAAAAATGACCTTGGAGTATTCTATTGAATCGTACAATACTATCCCCCCCCCTTGTCCGGCGTTATAATCATGATTAAGTGTCATTATTCACCTCATCCAATACTAATCTCTCATTTTAGTCAAGTTATTGGACACCTTATTCTTATTGTTTTCTTCTTCTGTTTGAAGCGCGTGTATATCATCCACAATAGTTCTCTCTACCATGGCTAGAAAGGGGTTCATAGGAGGGTTTAAAAGTACTCCTTTTCTTGAGCCCGTTGACTTATTACTGCATGTTTTATCTTTATAAAACAAAGCCAAATGTAACTTCCTGAAATACAGTTTCATTTCTAAAATTGTGTCTACTGTATTTAATTTAGTTGTAGGGATAAATTTTAACCCCTTTGAACAAATAGAAACATGATATATTTTAATCTCTTTGGCAGTGTAATTATATATATAAAAAACATTCAAACTGTGGACAATATCATTGACCTTAACTATCTCCATACTACTTGTGTGTTCTCCCTTCCTTTGAAAAAACTTGTTTTCTGTTTTCTGGATCTGACCCATGTCCAGGTATTTCCACTCATTCCATTTTTGTCTTTGAGGTCTCTTCCTGTGTAAAAAAGTTTTTTGACCATTTCTATTCTTAACTCCCTTAGTACTATTAGTATTAAATCCATTTGACCCTCTTTCATTATTACCCTCTGTTTCCGGGTAAACTGTATGATTTGCATATTGATTCAAGTCTCGTCTTAATTTTTTAATTTTTCTACCATAAATTTTATTACATTTAATTTCTACCTGATCAATTTTTTTAAATAAAAATCTTCCCATTGGTCAAAAAATTAAATCTTTATGTATGTCAGTATTTAACCTTTCTACATACATTAGTAATTGATCCCTAAAAACCACAACAGATTTATGATACAGTAACCCAATACCAGACCTACAATCTGTCCCTAAAGACCAAACCACCCCATCCCTCCATACAGCTTCCCATTTGGAACAATGAACAGAAGAAAGCCTCCCCGCATCCAACAGACAAACAATGTCAGCGTGTGAGGCAGGAAACCCAGGAAAAGACAGTCAAACACTGGTGCAATGACACCTTACATTATATTACAAAAAGTCAGACAAATTAGCCATTAGTGCCAGGATGAGAAAACCCTTCAGTACCCCTCCTATGACACTTGTTTCTGAGATGTCTGCATCTAATAGCTGAGGTCCACTGCTGGGAATCATCCATATTAGTACACAAATCAGATTCACAACTAACAGTATCCTTAGAAGCAATACCATCACCAGCAGAAGTGTCAGACATACCAAGTCATTTCCTATTAGAGTCTAACATACCAGTACCAGTAAGGACAACAAAAACAACAGGAGAAAGAGGCACAGTAGAGTGAGAACCAGAAGCAACAGAAACAGGACAAGGAGGACTAGAGGGCAAAGAAGGCAGAACAGACCCCTCCAGAGAGGAAACAGAGGTAAGAATAGAGACAGAAGAAGATGGGGACAAGGGACAGAGACAACAGCCTGCACTGGAGAAAACTCCACAGGAGCAACAGCAGAAACATCAGAAAGTAAAGTCTGAGAAGACTCAGTGGAAAACAGGTAAACACAGAAGGTACAGCAGGACAAACAGAATCAACATGAGAACAAGAACATAAACAGTACCACTGTGGACAAGCTCTAGCAAAATGAGCCGTGGAGCCACAATGAGTGCATTTCCTAGTGGGACAATCAGAAACCAAATGAGAAAAATTACCACAAAAAAGCAGGACTTAGCTGTCCTGCATACCTCAAAATGCCTCTTTGACTAGACAACAAGCACACACCAGGCAAATGGGAGGGAAACACCAGAATCAAGGACATGCAAAGCCACGCAGGCCTCCCACACCCCATCCCAAATTCCAACAGCATCAGAATCAAAAGATTTCTTAATAGAAAAAACATCAGCATACTGACAAAATAAGTACTCTCTAACCTGTGCTTTAGTAACATATATGTAATGAAAATATAAAATAAGTTTATGCTTATAAGAAGCATCCACTTCAGAAAGCACAAAATCAGACCAAGGCTGCTGATGTTTATGTGCAACAAAATGAGAAAAGTAGAAGCAGCCTCCTGCTCTTCAAAATAAACATCAGCAAAAGCATCCCTCCCCCAGTGAATAGCAGCACACAAAGACTGAACAGACACAGACAAAGGTTTCAATAAAGAATGCCAAATAAACCTATGTGAAAGAGGTTAACTTGAAACAGACTTTAGATGGAAAAAAGGCTTAGAAACAACCCTGGACTGCCTCAGAGAGCTAGGCTGATTCCCAGAAGCAGAATCTGCCGTTTTCACTGCAGCAGCAGAAGACGTGGACTGAGAAACAACTGCAGAAGCAACAGAAGACACAGCACTAGCAGAAGTAACTGCAGCGCTGCAGGAGGAGCCAGAACAGCAGAAGCCAAAGAACCATCCTGAAGCTCAATTTCATCACCTCAGTCAAACACAGACAAATTACCGGAGTCATGCAACACAGCTGAAGCTTGTGAAGACGTCTGAGACACAGATAAAATTGTTAAATGAAAAGAAGACCGTGAATCACTAACAGAAGGCAAAGTAGAAGAAATAACAGAGAAACAGAAACACAAGCTGCAGAAAAGGCCGCCATCTTGCTGAACTCAGAAGTGAAAGCAAGGACTTCCTTGGGCTTGATTGGTTCTTTCGATTTTTTTTAAGTTTTTTTAAGTTTTTAGCTTATGGTATTTAAGCCCTGCGTTTGAGTGGGTTTCTGCTTGTTTGAACCGAGCTGAACTGAAGTGGGCTACCAGCCACAACTCTGAGCTGAGATACCAGATGGCTAGCGGCTTCTGAGCTTCCCAGAAACTATAAGTTGCCTGTTTTTTTCCTTGAGTATACTGTTTACTGCACTTTTTTGTGTTCTGCTTGTTTAATACTGTATTTTAATAGTGTAAAATAATCTGCACTGTTTGCACTGCATTTGTCTGCCTTACTGCGCCTGTTAAATCATAGTTTGTTGCTGTTTTCACTGTTTGCAAAGCATCTGTTCTGTTTGCTCTGTTTTCCTGCCAAGCAGTGTTTTAAATAACTGAGTTGTTTGTTGTTTAAAACATTTTTTTATTGTCGCACTGCTGTTTTTCCTGCTGTTTAAAACATTTTTAGTGTTTCCTGCCTAAATGAATGTAGCTAGTAGCTAGTGGCTGTAGCATAGTCCAGGTACAGGTTTGCTGCATCTGGGTCTGTTTGTAGTGGCTGTTGTATTCTGAGCACATTTTCCAAGCCATCTTTGATTGGAAGGGGCCCTTTTGCACCCTTGTGAGAGAGGTGTGCTGATTAGAATCTGCCTGGTGAAGTGTGATTGGTCTATGGCTTGGAGTAAGCATCCTCATTGGTTCTTTTGAGTTTTTAAAAATGTTTTTAAGTTTTTAGCTTCTGGTATTTAAGCCCCATATTTGAGTGGGTTTCTGCTTGTTTGCCCATCATGCAGCACCACACACTGCCCCACAATTGTGCACCATAGCTAGACAGATAATTATGACAGTTTTTCCCTTAGATACAGCTGTAGTACATTACTGTAGTCCTCATCTTCAGTACCTCTCTGGTGTAAGGAGTATTGCTAGTGAGCTGTGACCTGTTAAACCACCAGCCAAAAACTCTGTCAGAAATGCCCATCTACAGAACATCTCCTAGATCAGTCATCAAATCATCCCCTTTGTGATAACAGTTTTTCAAACCTAGCATTATAGACAGTTGGACTACCCTTGTTACTCCTGCCAGCCTTGTTGACTTGGGTCTCCCAGAGGCAGTATAGCAACTGCCTTATGTACACTGACAACCCTCTACTAATAACTCACTCTAGTACTGAGTGCGAGAAATGTATCTACACCAAGAATCTTGAACCCCTGCTGTCTCACACTCAAAACAGTAACACTGAAGAGGTTATCAACTCACCCACCAAAACTCATGTGCATAGTACCACTACTTATACACATAGTATGCATCCAACACATAAATCAACATATGTGCAGGTGCTCTCAAAAAACTTACCAAAACACCAGAGACCTCCAAAACAATATTTTGCTACAACTATCACAGTTCCCACAGCACCCTAGACACATAGCAACACCAGTGTCTCACCCACCAAGCCCTTAAGATGTAACACTCAATAACCAAATTTTCTTGTCATTGGTGACTCCATAATGAGACACACAGATGTCCCACTCACCAGATTAGATAAGGAGAAAGTCATGGTCAGCTGTCTGGTGCCAGGATTCATCAGGTCACACATGCACTCAGGTCTCTTGGCAACAAGTATCATTATGACTCTGTCATAGGTCATGGTGGAGTGAATGATCTGAGACGTACCTCACTGGACTATATAAAGAGAAACAGGATTGAGCTCTTTGAATATGTGTCCCAAGCAGGTATCTCCTTTGCTTTGAGCACCATATTACCATCATTTAGAATGATGTCACAGTATAAAGAAAAAAATGATAGAGTTCAATAATTGGTTTAGTTTTGGTGTCATTCAAAGGGGATCCAGTTTCTGTCAGCCTGGGATGACATGGTCGACAAACCTTGCTGCATGGTTTGCACCTGGCACCACTATGCTTTTGGCTGCTGGCAAAGGCTCTTACCTCTCCCATAGTGCCCTTTTTAGGCAAGGTCTCAAAAACAAAATTGCTGACATGAAAGTTGCCACTCATAACAAAATAAGGGTTATACTGCTAAATGCTAGGAACTTAAACCAAAAACTGCACACCCTGGAACCACTTCTGTCATTGGAGGATATAGATGCCTGTGTAGTCACATAAACCTGGTTCAAGACCTCGGAGAGTACCCCAGCCTTGAAAGGCTACAATGCCTTCCACACCTTCAGACTGCAAAACGAATATGTGAGAACTAAAGGAGGTGGTGTTTCCATCTATATTAGAGATAAATTCACCTCCTAACTATTTAGACTGGACAACTCCATTGAATTACTCTAAATTCAGATTATTGTGGTTAAGACTCCCATTCAAGTCATATGGAGTTATAGATCTCCAGCCATGGATCATGATGCACACAAGGCCTACTTGACGAAACTGGAGTCAATCCAAATATTGCCAAACCCTCTGGTTATGGGGGATTTCAATTATCCCACCATCAACATGGAAACTTACACTAGTCCTAACTCACTAGTGTATAAGTTCCTTGACTTTGTTAGCTCAAATGCCCTGGAACAAATTGTTCAAACCCCAACAAGAGGAACAAGCATACTAGATCTGGTCCTCACTAATATGACAAACAGATGCACCACCGCAGCTGCTGGACATTCAGTAGTTAAATCTGACCACAAATCAGTCACCTTCAAACTTGCACTAACACCAGAACTCACAAAAGTAGAAGTCAGACTAAAAAAAAACTTCACCAAAGCAGTCAGACTAAAGAAACTTCACCAAAGCAAACTATACCCTCCTAGTGGAAGGTATAAATGCATTCCAAGCCCCACCCCCATCTGGAAATGCTGACTACACCAACACTTACACTAAAGCCCTGTACAATCACTTGTATAAGTGTATAGGCTCAGCTGTTTCAGAAATAATCAAAGCTAGAGCCCCAAGTAAAAAGAAAGCCACCCTGGTGTACAGCAAACTTTACAACAAATGCAAAAAGTTGTTGCTGTCTAAGAAAACTAAGGCGAGGCTCCAACAATGGAAAAGCACCCTCCTCAGCCTCAACAGGCAAATAAGACAGCATGCCAAATCTTCTAAGAGTAACTTTGAAACAAATTTAGCAATCACAGCCAAGGATAGCCATAAATTATTTTACAGCTATGTATGTAGCCTAAAAGGTAGGACTAAGCGTAGTGACTAATGGTGCATCACACACACTGATCCCGCAGAGGTAACAAACCTGGTAGCAGACAGATTTTGTGAAAATTTAACTCCCTTATCCCCACCAAACTTATCACAAACTTTGCCCCCAACTTCCCCCACCCTACATATCTGAAGAGCAGGTCGTTAAATCCTTGCCCAAGGCAAAAATCACAGCCTTTCTGGGACCAGATGACATCCCAGGCTGTCTTCTATACAGGGTAAAACATGAATTAGTGTCACCATTAAGTACCATTTTCAGTCATAGCTTAACCACAGGCCTTGTTCCTATGGAATAGAGAACAGCAACAGTTATTGCCCCTCTGTAAGTGTGGCCTAGGACCAGACCCATGGAATTACAGACCTATAAGCCTGACCAGCCTAATCTGTAAGGCCGTGGAATGTATCATTATGGACCTCATAAATAAAGACATAGGTGACCTCCAAACCCTGGATCCTACCCAATATAGCTTCTTCAATGGCAGATCTTGCCTGTTAAATGTGGTAGACTTTTTTGAAAATATGACCAAGGACATTGACGAGAGCAAATCTGTGCACACAGCCTACCTTGACTTGGCGAAGCCCTTTGACACAATCCCATATTCGGGCATTACCGATAAACTTAGCAAACTGAATGTAAACCCCTTCTTTGTAAGATGGGTTGCCAACAGACTCACAAACCAGACACAGACTATCAGAGTGGGTGACTACACATCAACCAGCAGACCTGTCACCAGTGGGGTGCCACAGGGGTCAGTGCTGGGCCCCCTACTGTTTGGTATATACTTCTCAGAAGTTAAGGTTAAAATTAAGAGGTTGTGGCTGACCAAGTTTGCAGACGACTGCAAACTCGGTGCAATAATTGACTCCCCAAATGATATCAATATACTCTGATGTATTAGTCACGGTCTCAAACTAAATGCAGAGAAATGCACCATCATTCCTTTTGGCACAAACAATGTCCCTTCATAATATCAAATCAATAACTGTACCCTAAGTACCCACAAAGTGGTAAGAGACCTGGGATCACAAGTTAACTGCAACCTTAACTTCAACCACCATGTATCTACTGTAGTAAGGAAGGCTTTCTAAGTAGCACACTTGAATAGTAAAGGCATCGCCTTAAGAGCAAAAGAGGTTATAACCCCTCTATACTCGTCACTAATCCAGCCCATAATTGAGTATAATGCCCCATTCAGCATGTACAATACAAAGCATCTGCAGCAACTGGTGAGACCTCAGAGGTTTCTAACAAAGAAGATCAAGGGGCTCCAGCATGTGCCTTACACAGACCGACTAAACCAACTAAAGTCTCTGTCACTGTACTCCGTGTCGTATAGACTTCTTAGGGGAGACTGATTCCTAACCTTCAGAGCAATCCAAGACCCAAACCTAATGCACTTGCTGCATATCAGTAAATCAAACAGGACTAGAGCTATCCATTCCAGGGACCAAAATATGGCCTGTG
The DNA here is from genome assembly GCF_019279795.1 of Protopterus annectens. NCBI lineage: Eukaryota > Metazoa > Chordata > Ceratodontiformes > Protopteridae > Protopterus > Protopterus annectens. Next base: position 695,643,791 of record NC_056736.1, read on the forward strand.
ACTTAAATAGGACATGCTGGAAGGACATATTTATCTCCCAGTGACTGCCACATCTTTAGAACAAGCTACAAATTCATGTGAAACAAAAAATCTCTATGACACTGTTCAAGATGAACCTGGATGAGTGGATGGGACACCATAAATTCTTACCTGGGATAGTGCACACAACCCTCTTTGACATGGGCAGTCATCACTAAATGCAATCTAGGGTACTGACTAGCATTTTCATGGTATTACATTGGGATGAAACAACTAGGCTTAAAATGAGCTCTGGGTCTATAGCCTGGTAATCTCCTGTGATCCTATGATAAATATGCTTACCTTAAACACTGATAAAAGTCTCATTAAATGTAGGTGTAGGCTCCTGCAAAATCAAGGTCAAATGTAGTGACTGCAAGCTCTGAAATGAAAGAAAGAAAAAAAAATCTACTAAGCTGTAAAATTATATTCAGGCAGTAAAGGTAGTACTTATACAAAAAAAAAAAGAGATGGATGAAGGACCACAGTAAGTCAGAGTAAGAGAATACAGAGGAAATATAAGAGTAGAGTGATGGTAAGAAAGTGTATGAATGTAATCTCAAAGTAGTTTTAGCAGAAAGTATGCTGATAGAGAACCACAGTAATACAGTGTAAATATACAGTGTATCGAGCAAATTATCAAAACATGGCACTACGCTGATATACACAATATATAACCTGAGTCTGACAGGTATAACAAGTTCCAGATGTTAACCATGTACAGTTTCTGCATAATTGCGTGCAACATCTTTTAAACCTTTAGATGACATTCACTCTTGATTAAATCTGTCTAAAACAGAATTTTCCACCACATTAAAATTTCTTCCCATGAGGACTGAGTCCTCCTGAGTGTTAAGCTGTTTTCTTTGGGAACATTAAATAGTTGCCTGACTACCTCCTTGTGTGCTAGTCTCTCTGGGAAGTGCACCTCTTTATCAAGAGTATCCACTCTACATGGGCTATCAGGTATACAAGACTCATTTGCTGAAATGGCAGCAAATTTGCCATGGCTTTTGGCTTCTTTGACCTATAAAGCTGGTCAGATGTAGAAAGGTTGAGAGCAGCTGCCCTATTCACAGACTGGTCTATTGATGAAGGAACATGTTGTTTTGACAGGTTCATTAAGCCCTCCTTCTGCAGCCTCTGGTGTGAAAAGATCAACATTTGCTCAGGAGAAATCATGAGGACAGCAGGGTAGTTAAAATGTTGATAGCTTGTTCCTGTAATACAAGGAATGAACTTTCACAAAGGCCTTTCTCTTAACAAAACTGTTTGGGAAAAGTTTTGCAGTAACTTCACTTTATGTCCTAGCAATACAAATTATTTCTTCCTCTTTCCTCAGATTAGAAGAAACTTCTTTTCAGCATAGTTTGGCAGACACATGGCCACTGGAACAGGCCGCGCTGTCCTGTGCACTCCTTCTTGATGAACCACTTCTCTTTGAGTCGCAATTAATGTTAAGGGTCTTGTCCACAAAAAGGATCTAATATCTTGACCTTCTACACCCTCCAATTGAATAGGTGAAGATTGTCCCACCTATGACAATTTTTCAACTCATCTAACAAAGATTTAAGGGGTGGAATCTGTGCTGCTTGTCTGTCCGCTAAAACTTGCAGCTCCTTCAGTCTAGTAGCATTCAGTGATGTGTCAGACGGCAAACATTCCTGCTTAGAATGAAGAATTTTAATGCCCTCAGCATTTCAGATGGTAAGTGTAGATCAGAGTGTGTATGTTCCTTTAAGAGCTATTCCAGTCAGTGAGCACGTGCATATAAGTACTGAGCATGTGCAAGCAAGAGTACCATTTTGAGTGAGCAGCCAAGGTGTAAGCATGCATGTGTGTAGTAGTCAGTCCGCATGCATGTGTGTAGTAGTCAGTCAGCTAGTTATTTCTTTTATGTTTAATGTTACCGTTCTCCATCCTGATGTGTTTGTGTATAACAAATTACTAAAATGAACACCCAGCCTCACTGTCTTATTTAGTATACACAAAACGAGTGACATGGTGTCAGAACGGGATGCAATGCAAAGCAAAACTTCTTCAAGACCATGAGGCAGGCAGTTACAGTTGGAGGAATATACAGGAGTGTATCATCCTTGCTCAATCCCCTCACAAACAGGTCGGAAAGACAAATCCAGGTACTAAAACTCATTTAAATTATTTTTTACTCAACACATATAAATGAAACATTAAAACTGTTCAAAATGACTTTCTAATTAAACGGAATGTACAAAATTATGATATATTGATAAAAATACTTGAAATGCTTACAAGTGCTTGAAATAACTTCCGAATCAAATAAAATGTATAAAAAAGAGAAAACAACCATATTTTTTCACTATGTGCATCTTTTTCATATTAATTAAAGCTATCAAAGATATCAGAAGTGTGCAAAGTGTTTGCCCCAGCTGTTTATGCAGGGGAGGGGTGAACCGCCATATAGTGGTCCCGGCTGAAACCTGGGAAGACCACGAGTGCTTGAAACGTAAATTTAAAGAAATGTGTAACCCCCAAATGAATATTACAATGGAAAGGCACATATTTTAATCAAGGGATCAAAAGCCTGGTGAAACTTTTGCAGCATACATAACTGACTTGAGAATCAAGGCAAAAACATGCAGATTTGATGATTTAAGAGATGAGTTGATAAAAGACAGGCCTGTGTGTGGTATTAAAGATGATGCAGTGAGAAAGATTTTGCTTCAGGATAGTGATTTAACTTTGAATAAGGCCATAGAGATTTGCAAATATATGATGTCACAGAAAAGCACATGAATATGCTTACAAATGAGAAACGCATGCTTCCAGTGCCTTCCTGTGGTAATGTTGGTAGTATGCAGCACGAGGTTAAAAGATACAGGCCTAAGGGTGTGGCCACACTCTGGGTCTCTCTAGCAAAATCTGTGGCAGCTTTAGTGAAACCCAGATCCTTTCTAGCTAATTCAAGGGCAGTTCCAGTAAAATCCAGAGCATGCTCAGTGAAGCAGAGGGGTCAGTCAGCAAAACCTGTGATGAGCCTCATAGTCAAATGTCATAATTTTGGGGGAGATCATGAACCTAAAAGAGAAAAGTGCTTAGCTTTTGGTCAGCAGTGCCACACATGTAAAAGTGGAATCATTTCAAAAGACTCTGTAAATCAAAACAGGCCCATTCTTTTATTAAAAGAGAACATTCAAAGGGGCAACTTGATCAACTACAAAGCTATGATCCTACTTTTTATGTTGATGGTGTGTCTGTCCTTGATGAAACAGTCAATGCAGCAGATTTGTCGGTAAAGAATGAATTATTTTGTACTGTTCTGATTAATGGGAGACCTATAGAGCTCAAATTTGATACTGGTTCAAAGTGCAATGTTATGTCAGTAGAAATGTTTTCTAAAGTAAAAGGTGGTCAGAAGCTTGACCTGGCAAAGTGTGCAAAGCTTGTTGCTTATGTTGGTGAAGAAATTCAAACCGAAGGCTTAGTAGTGCTTTCATGTTACTCTGCTGGGAACAGCTATGACTTGCAATTTTATGTAGTCAAAAGGCAAGTACAGCCATTGTTAGGCCTCAGAGACAGTTTGAAAATGGGACTGCTTTCATTTAATGCAGAAGTCCACCATGTAAGCACATGTAACAATGAAAATTTTGCACAAAATATTTTTTTCTGACTATGCTGATCTTTTGGAAGACAAGCTAGGGAAACTCCCAGTTGTGTACACCATGAAGTTAGACCTTGAAGTAAGCCCAGTCATCAGACCAGCAAGGAAAGGTCCAATAGCCATGCATAAACAGACTCAAAGATGAGCTACATAGAATGGTGCATCTAGGAGTAATCTGTCCTGTAAATGAATGAACTGAATGGGTTTCCTCCATGGTGGTAGCTCATAAGAAAAGCTCAAATGGTATTAGAATATGTAGTGATCGAAGAGACTTGAAGAAAGCACTAAAACAATTTCATCATCCACTGCGTATAGTCAAAGAAGTTGCTGCACTTATGCCAAATGCTACGCTTTTTTCTGTCTTGGATGCAAAAAGTTCACTTTGGCAAATTTTGCTTGACAGAAAATTTTCATTGCTAACCACTTTTAGTACACCATTTGGAAGGTACGGATTTTTTGAGAATGTCATTTGGGATAAATTCTGCCAGTGAAGTTTTTCAGCGTGCAATGGAGCTAATATTTTTTGGCTATCTATGTTCTATTATAATAGATGATATTCTTGTAGGAGGTAATGGTGAAGTTGAACATGATAGAAACCTCAGGAATGTTCTGGAACACGCTCTTGAAGTGACTCTTAAGCTGAATCCTCAGAAATGCAAATTCAGGCTACAAGAATTTACTTATGTGGGTCATTTGTTTACTAGTTCAGGCGTATGACCAGATCCTTCCAATTAAGCTGCAATTCTTGAGATGCCAGCTCCAGACAAGTCACTTCCTTACAATGTTTTCTTGGTATGGTCAACTATTTGGGCAAGTTCATTCCAGATTTGAGTCCTCTTTCAGCACCACTCAGAGAGCTGATACCTAAAGATGTATCTTGGTCCTGGTCAGAATAACACCAAAGAGCATTTCATGTCCTGAAACAGAGAATTGGCAATCCACCCACTTTAAGATACTATGATGTTCACAAACCAGTAACTCTTTCCTGTGATGCTTTGAAGTTTGGTCTTGGTACAGTCATTCTTCAAGAGGGTAGACCAGTAGACTATGCATACAGAGCTCTAACTCAAACTGAGATGCAGTATGTTGAGAGCTCTTGGCAATTGTGTTTTCATGTGTGAAGTTCCATGATTATATTTATGGCCAACCTATTCAAACTGAGACAGATCACCAACCTTTGGTTACTCTTTTGAAAAAGCCAATGCGTACAGCTACTGCGAGAGTGCAACTCATGATGTTGAAATTCTAAAAGTACAATTTTCACTTGGTCTACACAAAGGCAATCTTCTTTATCTTGCTGCTACTTTATCCAGATTGCCCGGAAAAAAACACTGAACAGCATGACCATAAGAAACCTGATTTTAAAGTCATGGAAATGAGAAATTTTTCTTCCACACATCTTGATGAGTTTAGAACTCACACAGCTTCAGATCCAATTCTCCAGAAGCTCAACCACTTTATCAGTCGAGGAATGACATCAAAGCTGTCTTGTTTGCCACTAGACGTGCAGCAGCATTTTCCTTAGAGATGAAATTTGATGAAAGATGATGTCATCATGAAAGGTCCAAAAGTGATTATTCCAAAGTCCTTGCAACAAGAGTATATTAAGATCTTGCATCGTGGTCACCCAGGAACTGATTCTACCAAGAGAAGGGCAAGAGGACAAGTATTTTGGCCTTCTGTGTCACAGGACATTGAGAAACAACTTTCAGTTTGTTTTGTTTGTAATAGTACTAAACCACATCAACAAAAAGAACCACTTCAGCTAAGCCAGATTCCTGAACTTCCTTGATTGGCAGTAGCTACAGACATTTTCAAATGAAATGTTGAACATTACTTGGTATTAATGGAATCTTATTCAGATTGGTTCGAGTTTGACCTACTCCCTAACCCGATGTCCAGTAATGTCATTACTAAGTTGAAAAGGCATTTTTCTGTCCATGGTTGTCGTACAAACTCATTTCTGACAATGGTGCACAGTTTACAAGTCAGCAGTTCAAGACATTTGCTGAAACATGAAACTTTATTCATATTACGAGTAGTCCTGAACACTCACAGTCAAATGGCTTGGCAGAACATGCAGTTCAAAAATGCAAAATAGGTGTTGGAGAAGTCTAAACATGACAGTACTGATGTTTTTCTAAATCAGCTAAATCTCAGAAAGATTCATTGTGACAATCTTCTTGGTTCACCTGCCCAAAGGTTAATGTCGAGACAAACCAGAACCAAACTGCCAGTCAGTAAACATTTGTTGATTCTAAGTGCTAAAAACAACAGAGCAGTAAAAGCTCAACTCCTAAAGATGCGTTTGTCCCAAAAGTTCTTTTATGACAAAACCAGCAAACCTCTGAATCCATTAAAAGATAGAGATAGTAAGGATGCAGACAGTAAAAGGATTTGACTGAATAGGACTTGTGAAACATTTTTGTGAAGAACCGAGATCATACATCATTGTGTCACAAAGCATGGAAATCAGGCAGAATCGGAAACATTTACTACCAGTGTTCGAGCCAGTGTTGCAACATTTTGCTTGTAAGAAAGACTGTAATTTTCAGAGTGATTTGTCCAATGTTCCTGTTCCAGAGAACATTTCCTTGCCTGCTCCTGTTCCTGAAACTATCCCTGAAAATTCTCAGGAAGAACATTCATCAGCTGTCATATTGAAGTCACCTAGAATAACCAGCAGGACCATGTCAAGACTGAAGAAACCTGGAAGATAAGAAACTGTTAAGGGAACATTCTCACACCATCTGGAGGATGATAAATGAGGATGTGAACAGTACCACCAGTTTTCTCCTGTGTCCATGGCACGCTCTAACGTTTATCATTTCATTAGTCAGACAGTAGGAAATTACTTTTCCAGTAGTACTACATTACAGAGAACTACTGAAGCACTGCAGTTGCTAGATTAGGGCTGAAGATTTTTGTCTTACTGTGTCATTGTCTGTGTCAGTCACATGCAACAAGTCAGACATAATACCTGGGTATTACAATTCAGACATAATACCTGTGTTGCAACTAGTTAAACATAATACCTGGATATTACATGTCAAACATAAAAGCTGGGAGTTTACAAGTCAGACATAATACTTGTGTTATAACAAGTCAGACATAATATCTGTGTTATTTATTACGTGTGACATGACAGCTGTATTATTAGAAGTCAGACATAATTTCTGTGTTGTTACAGACATGGCATTTGAATACAGAATTCATAAAAAGTAATTCAAGGGAGCAGTTCCCTTCTAACTGTCTCAAGTATCTACAGGTACTTCAAGCTGATCAGATATAAATTTAACTGCACGATGCTTCACCTCACAAGGTAAGGAACCAAGCACAGGTACCAGCCGCAAATCCAGACTTAGCGTCTCCCATCAGCTGTAGAAAATACAACCAAAGCTATTTCTGAGACTCCTTACTTCCAACAAATGTCTAAAATATGTCTAGGAAGCTTAGGGGAGTTGTAGAAAGGAGAGACAGCAGCTGGTTCCTAACTGCAGAAAGGATAATACCCATAAATAATGATTAGTGCATAACAAGCCAGTTTAGCAAACTAGGTGCATTAAATGATAAAAGCCTCCCGGTCTGCTCACTGCTTCACTGATCATAAAGCAGTCTTTTAAAGTTACAACTTCATTTTTTGTGCAATGCTAATATTAAAGCTTCTTAACACAGAGAGACAGGTGAGTATCCATTCCAGCTCTATCTATTCTGAAATAAAGAGAAGTTTTTTGTTTAATTAAACAGTAACAAAATAATTTAGTTCTTGCACACTCCTTTATTAATTAATACTAAAGATGACTGCAGTTAAAAAATGTCAGATAGCTAAATGTCTTGCATCCTGTCCTACAAATAATGAAAACTATTTTAAGTTATTACAAGCATTATCAACATTTTTGTAGCCTGAGTGTACAGTTCTCAGTGCTGTCTTTTCCTTGCCAATGTTTCCCAGTTATGAACAGTGCCATTTGTGGGTCTATATTAGATTTTCAAATGCTTAAAAATTCGAATCACTAAAGAACGAACTTTAGTGATCGAATGCCTAAAAGTTCGAATATCTATAAAAAGAATATTTAAAAAAAAAAAAAGAAAAAGTAAAGGGTTTAAGCAGGGGGACCAGCCCCCCTGCACCCCCTACACCCCCCCGCTGCTTAAATATACCAACTCCGAGATCGCACTTCAATGTGCTCCAGTGCAGAAACAGAAAATTTCCCATTTCCTACACTTATCTTGGAGTTGGTATATTTAAATAGCGGGTGTGCAGGGGCTTGCTTACACCCTTTAGTTTTAATTTTGTTTTTGTTTTTTTTTTTTTAATTTTTATGTATATTCGAACATTTAAGCGTTCGATCACTAAACTTTGTTCTTTAGTGATTTGAACTTTTAAGCGTTCGAATATCTAATATAGACCCCCATTTGTGTATTTGTCTGGTGTCCTGTTCTTCCAACTTGTTATAATTTATTTTATTATTGTTATGAGTAATAATAATTTGTTGTTATTATTATTATTATCATAATCATGATTTTTATGACACCAGGGATGCACTAGCCTTAATGTCTATTTCTTTACATGGATATGTGTTCCATGTGCAACAAAAGGATTAAATCTCTTGTTTTTTCCTGTGAAGTAAACAAAGCTCTCCCTTTTGGGGCACTTGTGTAGCCAGGAGTTATTTGTAAGAATTGCTAGTGCTCTGCTCTTCTCAGGATGGACCTCAGTGTAGTAAACGTTGTAATATGCATTTGATAGATAGTGTCCGAAATGCAACAGATCTGATGTGAGAAGTGAAAGATTCGTGCAGGACAGTTATGTTCAGGACCCAAAGCATGTTTCTGTTGAAGCTGTCTTGACTTTCTTTGATCTGTTGAGTTTATTGGTACTTAAATGTGAGTGGGATTTACAAGCAGCTATAAAAAGCCAGGAGAAAAGACATTCTCAGCTGACACAGCTGTAGCTGTCATCTGAATGAAGTACAAAAGTATAAGTCAAACAGTTCGGGAACTGTGAAAATATACGACAAGCAGTTTTCAAACAGTAAATCAGGCTGCGATCTAAAAAAGTCGTACACACAGGCAGCTCGGTGTTTTCATAATAAACTCTGCTCATGTGTTCACAGATGTAGTATAACAACAAGCTGGTTTACTTTTACTTATCAAGAGTTGGAATTACTTTTTTAAAACACCAAGAGCCAGAGGCAAATAGAAAGTCTTTAGTAGGATGATATAATGACGTATGGGGGCCCACTCCCACTTGCAGACCACAGCATACTGCAAATACTCTAGACCAGTTTAGTGAAGTTGCTTAAAAATTCAGAAGCACATTTGATCAAAACTGTTGGGAACTTATTGTTAAAGGCTACAGATATAAAGAAGTAAAAAATCACCTCACTAAACTGATGAGTAACCAGGCATAGCTCAGGTTACTAGCCAGTAAAAAGAGAGACTGAAACAAAAACAGTATTTTACTGCAGAACACATCCAGCCATGATTTACTAGTCAACAGCTAATAATGGATGGTTAATTCTAGACCCGTGAGCCCTTTTCGCCCAGTACTGACCTCTACTGGTCTTTCTGCCTTCATCTGCTACCTCTTCTGACACCTGGACATGCCTAGTTTACAACCACACCCTCTGTATGAGGGACTAAATTATGAATCATCTTCCAATGAACTTTTAACTTTTAAATTCTCATCCATTGTTCTCCAACTCTCCTGCATTAAGTTTCAGTTGAAAATTGGTCCCTAGATTTATATGACACCACTACTCTTTCCTTAGCCCCCCCACCCCCACCCCCATTTTCCCATCCCCTGTTCCTATGGCTGTTATACTTCCTTCTTCACTGCTCTATGCATTTTACCCACTGGTGATTTGGACTGTGACAGCATTTCTGCCAAGTGCCTCGTTTAACTGAACTATGCCTTCATGATTTCCTGCTCGGTATGTACAGGGAGAAGATTTCTTGATCTCTGAGCCCCCAGCTCCAAGTTTTTAAAGTGCTGTTTGACAGCTGCTACAAGAAACAGCCCTGTGCTACTCCTCTAAAACCATTAAATGTAGATGTCTGAAATCTGCTAAACGACATCTGACCCCTACTTCCCTCATCGTTCATACTGTTTGTAAGATTACAATTGAAGTTAAAAGAGAAGTGTCTGTACTACTTGGTTGTTTGCCCATCAGTTTGTGTTCTCCTCAGCCCTCTTCTCTTCAGGAAGATGTACTATCTGGCTTTAGAAGTACTAATTTTTCAGATTAATATATTTTACTGATTTGGCTAAATTTTCCAAGCCTGTGAGCTCTCTTATCCAGGTCTAGACATCCTATGCCTCACTGAAACATGGCTAAAACCAGCAACACAAGACAATGAAGTCATACCACCCGGATACAATATCCTAAGACTAGACCGTAAAGCTAAGAAGGGTGTGGGGGGTAGCTATCCTATACAAATCTGGACTCCAAGGGACCTCTGTAGACTCCAAACCACCTCTAGATAGACTGACATTTCTAACGTGACCACCTATAAGACAGTAAGGAGCAACAAAAATTTCAACCCTGACATCTTCCAAAGTGAACTGAGGGCATGTGATTGGTCAGCCCTAAAACATCTTCCACTGGAGGAAGCAGTAAAATACTTTGACACTAAATTCTTATTCATTTTAGACTGCCATGGACCAACACATACTATTAGAACTAAGATTAAACCTGATATATGGATCTCAAAAGTAAACAAACCAAAAATCCTTCTTAGAAATAAAGTCTGGGCCAAATGGCATACTACAAAAAGTCCTGCAGATCATATAAAATTTAGACAGTTAAGAAATGATACAAAAAAAAGCCATTCTGTTAGATAAAATAAACTTTTACTATCAACTCCAACAAACCCATCAAAACAAACCTGAAAAGTTTTGGGCAGGCATCAATAAACTATTACACCCTGGTCATTCTGTCACACCAACCCTATTAGGCACAAACCATGATAATCCCAAAAAATTGCCAATAGCTTTAACACTTTCTTTACAGAGACCATCCATCCTCTTGCCAACCAGCTATCTCCTGACAGCTCAAGGCTGACTACTGCTATATCCAGCTCACTCTCCTCATTTCACCTTCAACCTGTTCCTACATCCCTTGTCTGTACCCTTATTCAGAAACTCAAACCAGCCACCCCCTCAACTGATCTACTACCAACAGAATATTCACAAAAAGCTGCAAAAGCTATAGCCTATCCCATATCCATCCTGATTAATAGAACTATAACTGAAGGAACCCTCCCATCTATCTATAAAATTTCACATATTATCCCCCTGCATAAAGGTGGTAACTCCAACGAATTATCAAACTATAGACTTATAGCCATATTATCACCCCTGGCAAAAATTATGGAAAGATGTGTACATAAACAACTGCCAAACTACCTTACCCAAAACAACCTACTAGCTAACTGTCAACATGGTTTTAGGCCATTTCACAGCACCACCTCTGCCCTCTTATCCTTCACTGATTGCATTAACAAAAATCGTAATAATAATTCTTTCCTCAGCCCTGTTTATTGATCTCTGTAAAGCCTTTGATATGGTTAATCATCAGTTACTCATAGACATACTTAAAACCCTTTCACTAGACACAATGGCTATACAATGCTTCCAATCCTACTTAAACAATAGACAGCAGGCTGTACTATGGGATAATAACTTATCCACCCACCTTCCCATTGCCCTTGGTGTCCCTCAAGGCTCTATATTAGGTTCTCTCCTATTTTCTATTTTTATTAATGATCTACATTCAGTAATTCCAGAAGGTACTTGTATCGAATATGCAGAAGATTCCATGTTAATATGCTCAGCCACTTCTCCATCTGAGCTACAGACTCTAACCCAAAAGATGTTCAATACGTCAAAAAATGGCTTCTACACTATTGCCTCATCTTGAACCCCAAAAAGAAAAAACTCTTACTATTCACTGCAACTGGTATGGCCTCCCCACTTAAATTTACTGTTATATCTAACAACGGTACTATCATATCGCCTGATCCCACAACCAAACTACTAGGGGTATTAATTGATAACAACCTTAAGTTTGACGCTCATATTAATAGTACGATAAAGACAGTCAACAAAAAACTTGGCTCCCTTTATAGGATCAACCCTTCCTGACTGCATTAGCTAGGACTACAATTGCCCACACCCAATTAATCTCTACTCTCTTCTATGCCTCCCCTACATTTACTAACTTGTGTAAAAATAACCTTAACAAGCTAGCAATCTCCTATAACAATATTGCCAGATTTGCCACTGGCTCTGCTTTCAGAACCCATTGGTGTCATAATCTAGAACAACTAGGATGGCTAGAGTTACCAAACCAACTACATTATAACCAAATAACAGTCGCCCACAAGATCCTGTATCAACCTACTAATACCCCAATACTTACTAACCTTATCACCCCCTAAAATAATCTTAAGACCCTATGCTCTTCAAACAAAATACTTGTACAACTAAGCAAAACCAACAATATGGTTGGTGACAACTTGTTCATTAACACTGTTGGCAAAACCTGGAGCTCACTCCCTAGTGACCTGACCTTGCTTTCCTCAATAACACTTTTTAAAAACAAACTGAAACTATACCTTAAAACACATTGGTTATGCCCTTGTGTTAACCCTGACTAACTTCCTCACTTATCGCTGGGTACATGGTACTCTTTCTGTACCAAGTAGGTGCTCCTCTGTTAACCTTTAAAGAGAGTGTGTTTTCATATATTAACCTCATGTCATTACAAACATCTTCCTGTATTATTTCCCAAATCAGTTCATGTATAAAGATTCTTCAACCAGCAATGTAAAGAAATATAAATAATTGCTAGAAATTTGTAATGTACCTGTATTTTAGAATCAGTCATGTAAAATAACTAATATTTGTGTTCATTGGAGCTTTTCTCCCCGGACGTCTGCTGAAAATGGACATATATCCAGTTGGACCAGCCCGGTCAACAAATGTAAAATAAAATAAAAATAAATATATAAGTAAAACTGAAAAAAGAAAAATAAATATGTGGAAATAAAGAAAGGCTGATGTTACTCACAAACTGATAAAATAATCATTTTTAGAAGGCAGCTTGATGCAGACTCAATATCTGTTGCTATTAAGTAACATCTAACTCTTCATAGGGCAGCACAGTGATGTAGTTGTTGCCTCACAGCAAGAGGTTCTCTGGTTTGATTCTCAGGTGGGGTGCTTTTTGTGTGGAGTCTGCATGTCCTCCCTGCATTCGCATGGGTTTCTGCCGGGTGCTCTGGTTTCCTTCCACATTTCAAGGACATGCAGTAGGTGGATTGGACACTCTAAATTGGCACTAGGTGTCAGTGCGAATGTGTGTGGTGCACCCTCTGAGGAGGGTTGGGCCTTGGGCTTAAAGCCCATAAAACCCATAACTGCTACAGAAACAACGAGTGCCGAAAAGTGCTTGTTGCCTGATGAACCACATGGTTTGTAAACAGGAAAGAGCGGGAACTCTTCATGACTAACGGACTTTAGCCCACCAGGCCTGTCTACACCACTACTTTTTTTTTTTAGATCTTTTGCTCATATACATTATATTAGTACTATTGTGTGTCCATCTTAGACTTTGTTGGCTTCCTCTTCTTTTAACAACATAGGCTCATTGGAGTGTTACTAGATAATGGGGACTATAAGATGCCTTAATAGTTCTTGTCACCCTTTTCAAACACTTAGTAGTCTTCACTTTCTAAATCAAGCTGGCCCATACTTCATTAACACTGGTATAAATTTGCATCTACCCAGCCAGTCATCAAGAGTAGCCTTAAGGGTAGCCAAAGTAGTATGTTGCTTGAACTGTAGTGGTAAGTTATTCCATATGCAGAGAATATGTTCGGTTAGGAACCCATCCCTCCATCAAGTGTCATTTATTTGCTAGTGTAGATTGAACTCATTAGTGTGGGTGTTTATAGAGCCACTGGTTTTGCAAAAAAAAAAAAAAAGGAGGTTAAATATGACTGGGTTTTTAATGGGATGAAAGGCAGGGCACAGGTCACCTCGCAGCAACCTGTAGGCTAATGTGTATAAACAGAGTCATGCTTATTTGCTGGGATTGTTTTTGTTCTTGATAAGACATTTTTGGGGACTTTCCAGCTGAGCAGTAAACTTGGATTTGTACATACCAAAGGGGGCATTGTAGTAGATGGTGGGTTTCATAAGGGAAGAGTACAATGGTAGGATGACATCTCTGGATCTTAAAAATATTCTTTTGGAATGTAACTGGGCTGGTTGGAAGGATTTCCGTACTGTGGTGGAAACGTGATAATCGAATGAGAGAGAACTGTCCACATAACTACTCAGGTGTGTTATAAGCACATGTGTTCGAAAGTACCAATTATATCATATGAGATGGGAGCAGCTTTTCTGATGAGCATTAGTTTAATGTACTTTGTGCAATTAGTTGGCGACCATTTTCAGTACATTAGGCATGTGCATATTTCAGCCATCGTTGGAGTTGCTCAGTGTCAGAGGACGAGCGGATAGCAATGTCCATCTTGCAGTCATCATCAAACTTGGTCAACATCAGTTCTGGTATATTTCCTTTTATGTCTGATGAATAAATACCAAACAGGATACCCTCTTATGTTCAGAGAGGGTGCCAGAAGCTTTCACAACTTTGGATCTGTTAGCCAATTTTCAATCCAGAACACAATGCTGGGAGTTAAATTAAATTTGTCTAATGTTTAACAATACCAGCAAGGAGTATAGTGCCAAAAGCCTTAGCCAGGTTGAGATACACAGCACAAAAGGAGTAACCAATGTTCACAGTCTCTGTAATGTTTTCAAAGACGTTTACTAGGTTTCGGGAACAAGGCATGTCCATCATAAAATCAAGCTGATGGGCGTCCCAGTCAGTTTAAGTTGCGTATATCTACATAAATTAGTTTTGCTTTGATTCCTTCCATAGCTTTGCATATAAGGCTGGTGAGGCTGACTGGCCTATAATTACGCAGGTCTGCAGAAATGCTACCCTTGTGTTGGGAAGTCATTGGGGTTTTTTTACAGGCATCAGGCACAAACTCTGTGGATACACCGATGTTAAGCACCTTAAGTAAAGACTCAGTGCATACTAAAACTGATGAGAATGCTATGTTATCTGTTTTCATGGGAGTTTTATTTTTTAGTCTTTGATAAGGATTATAATACTTGTTTCAAGGTGATTTCAGGGAAACATACATTTTCAGGGTTAGCGGGGGCAGCAGTGTGGGTCAGTGGTGGTAAAGCCTGCACTAATATATTGATTATATCCTTGTGACTGGACTGCCTGATATTACTATAGATGAGATCAGTGCTTCATTGGAAATACTACTTTAATTTCCTGATATAACTGAAGAAGGCATTCTAGTTTTCTTTGGCAGCTGTAGTAACCTTTTTTAAGCATCTTCATGAGTTTTATGCATGTTTTTTTTAACGGTTACCATTCAGTCTGTTTGTAGTAAACTTAAGCTTGTACCCCACATTATATTTTTTGTTAGCTTTTTTAAGTTCCACACTGGAATGTTTCATTATTTTCTTGAGGTAAGGCGAAGGAAATGCCTAGAAACTTTTGATTATTTTCTCTCATTTGTTATGTAGTTTATTATTACGAGAGTTCCACCAAACAGGTGTATTCCTGTATTTATTATTAAATGTAGGCAGACAAGTGCTGACTGTTCTGTGCAGCTGTTTTATTGCTGGTAAAAGTCAAATTTCAAAGTGGTAACTCTCTTAAGTTGGGACGATGTGTGGGGATTGTTGGGAATTTGACATAGTTTTGCTACAAGTTGAAGTAGGTTTGCCCTGAAGAAGTCCTTAAAGTTTGCTTAATTTAGCAGTGGGGTGGTGCCTACAGACCTGACAGTGGTGTGGTCAGACTTTACAAGTGATGAGATGGTGTCGGGTGTTTTAAGAAAGAATAGTTTGGATCCACAGGCCTTGAACCCATGTACCTGCTCTTGGTGTCAAATGCACATTCACTACATTGTGGTAACGCATCCACTATATTGCAGTGGCATATCCACAAGACTAATTTGGCACACTTCAGCCTTTCCCAGCATTTGTATCTTCTCCAGCGAATCCTGTTATTACGTTATGTGGGCACAATATCTGAGTTTTGGTTTTACTGCCAGACCTTCAAGTGAGCAGTCCAGATTTACTTCCTTAAGTATTTACTGATTTTAGCAGTCCGTGAAATTGTCTCCAATACCACAGTTCAAAAGCATTGTTTTTCTATTACGGAGCCTTAGTTATAGTTTTAACTCTTAAAGCCATAAATATTGATGAGTATACTGACATTTGTTGACAGTTTGATGCCTTTTATCTTTAATATCTTATCCAAATTTGCCATTTCTTTCCTCCAAACAAGCAAGTACATTTTGTTTCATAGCTGCATTCAGTGTATGCACAGATCTTTTGGCCCAGAAACATAAAATCAGTCATTGCCTCCACCTCCACTTCCTCCCATCAATTTTGAAAGAAATTATTAGGCTAGATGGCATAATGTTATTTTGTTTAATGCCAAGGAGCAAACCATGTTTTATACTTTCTACTTCCTCCTTCATCAGTAAGTTGTTCAATTCTTCCAAGGTTTCAGCCATCAGAGTGAAATCCTCTCCATACCTGAGGTTGATAATATTTTCTCTCAGCAATGCTGATACAAGCACTTGATTCATCTAATCCAGCATTTAATATGATATATGTGCTCTATAAATTGAATAAGTAAGGTGGCACATACACTCTTGCCACATTCATTTTCCATTATTCTGTATTTCATTATAATTGTTGGAGGCTGGTGCAATGGTGAAGGTATTTGCCTCCCAGAAAAGAACTGCAGAGTTTGATTCTAACACAAGGAAATGGTTTAAGCTTAAAATGGTCCACAAGGGCAGATCGCCTAGTACTTAATTATGCTAAGGTGAGTTTGGCATAATAGGTATCATCTTCAGTTTATAGACACAAGGTACAGGGTTTGATGCTGTCCTTGGTTTATTGTCTAAGCTTAAAATAGCCCTTCAGGACAGTTAGCCTAGTATGAACCTATGAACTTAGTTCTAATAACTGTGTATTTTTCTGCATTATGACTCCTCATAAGGGCAGATAAGATGACCCAGTATCCTGATTTTTCTAAGAACTTGCCACAGTTTTTCATGGTCCACAAAATCAAAGGCATTACAGTGCTCAATAAAAAAGTTATTTTTTTCTGTCTGGTAATCAGCTGCTTTTTCTGTTATCAAGCAGATGTTGGCAATTTGATGACTGATGCCTGTGTGCTTTATAACACCAGTTTATAGACCTGGCAGTTCTTGTTCTGTACGTTGCTGAACTTCAGCTCACAGGATCTTACGCATTACCTTGATAAAGAAGTGAAGTTGTTCAAATAATGTGAGCACACTTTAGCACTGGCCTTTTGATTTACCTTTTGTTGTCCAGAGGCCACTGTTGTATTTTTGAAATTAGTTTGCAAATTATGAGCAAAATTATTATCAGCATAAATTTTTTTCAGGATTTCAAACAGTTTTTGCCATAGTGCCATAATTTCCTGCATTCATGTTACCCTTCACTGAAAGGCAAAAAAATCAAAGTGACAGTTTAATAATGTAATCCAACGTGACAATGTCAAATGTTTACCTTATTCTCCTCCACCTCCATTTAGAGGTGGTTTTATGTTCCTTTGTTTCACAGCCATATTGTATGACACATGGTGGTTACTACTGTTGAGAGCTGAATCCCTAGCAAGGAAAACTGGGATGAGACTTGCAGGGTTTCTGCATGAAGAATCCAGTAGTCACTCAAATGCTTTCAGCTGTCTTGCAAAATTTATAAAGCAGTGAAAGATTTATGAATATTTTTGTTGCGAAGAAATTACTTTCTTTTTGGTTGTTTTACTGCACCATTTAGATGCTGCTTGGAAGTATACCGTTTTAGCTGTGGAAAGGAACTGTTTTTCCTCAAGGAGTATAATTTATGTTTTTACTTTTTATTGTCCTGACTTTATGAGGACTGCCAGTCTCTTGAGGACTGAATATATGGGGATACTCAGTTGTCTGCTTTAGATGTTAGCCTGTAGAATCCTTCCTTGACTGAGTAGTATAGCTGTATCTAAGCCCAACAGTTATTCTTACTCTAGTATTAATGGAGTATTGGTTAGAAAGGGGCTTCTCCTCTTTCAACCAAAGCCTCTGGTGTACTCTGATGCCACAGGTTCATTTTGTCATTTAGAGAGGGGAATATTGAAGTTACCTGTAGCTAGGTGAATATTAACACTGATCAGGTAGAAATAATGTAATCCATCACATTACTGGCAGCGCAGTGGTGCAGCGGTTAGCATTGTCACCTCACAGCAAGAGGTTCTCTGGTTTGATTCTCTACTGAGGTGCCTTCGGCGTGAAGTCTGCATATCCTCCCTACATTTGTGTGGGTTCCTTCTGGCTGCTCCGGTTTCCTTCTACATTCCAAAGACGTGTCTGGAGCACTTTTCCCCATGCCTCTGCTGAAAATGGGCTCTGTCCCAGTTGGGCTTTTCTGGTAAACCAATGTTAAATAAATAAAATCATAAACAAGTTACATGGTTTCTGTTGTAACCTTACTTTTTAAGTCCTGATTTTCAAACACAGTGTGTCCATTACATTATCATAATTTTCTGTAAATAAAAGCACTATTTCAGAACTCTAATTCCAGTTCTGATAACAAACTATAGAATGAATCATTGCTTCTGACTGACTTGCAAGTAAAATGAAATATATATTTCAAATTTTTCTTTTGCTATTTAAGTAATTTACTGTGCAAGAATATTTCTTAAAGTATCCTGTCATTTTATATATATATTTTTTATTTCTGTCATTTTATACATTTTTTTATTTATTTATCCTGGGTTGATCAGGTTAGTCTCTTTTCTGAGGAGACCTGAGGGGGTAATTATATAACTAGGGGACATTTCGCAAGGGCATCAGGGAACTTTCTCTACTGTATTTGATAGGTGCTGTGTGATCTTTTACAGCCGCCGGAGCTACCACCAAGTCATGCATATGGGATCTCAGTTTAATGTTTCATCCAAAAGTCTTGGTTTTACAAAATGTCTGTGTGTATCTGCATGATTTCTCATGACATTAGTTAACATGTTCCACACCGGGATTTTTAGGCTTGAAAAGAAAAAAAAACAAATCAATGGTAGATTAAATTTTAATTAACCTTTTTTTCCCCTGTAGATAGAAAGAATGAATTATTGAATGCACGCTTCAGTGTTCCATGTGTCATCATAGCAACATCGTTTTACTTAGAGTTGTTGTGTCTTTCAGCTTTTCCCGGTTAGGGGTCACCACAGTGGAACTCCGGTCCGCTAATGATTGGTAGTTGATTTTTACATGCCAAGTTACCAGCTCTGATGCACAACCTTCAACGAAGGTGTGCCCCATTCACGCATGTCTCCACGCAGAAGACGCTCTAGCTGAGAATCGAACCGGACAGCGTCTAACTGTGAGGTGACAACGCTACCGCAGCACCACCACCGTGGATATCTTTTTAGTTTTACTTAGAGTTTATCTATAATTACTTGGAACATATTAAAAAGCATTGCAAGAAACGTATTGAGAAGTGCATGTCTGTACACCTCTCAAAACTTTTAACTCCTTAATCCTTGCAACATGAAACTCCGGAGACTGTATTTTAGTCTGAGGCAGAAAAGAAATCAGGTACAGTATTTTATTTGGTTACTGTTTATTGACTGGGTTAGTGCCACTTGGCTAGTGTCCTCTTTTCAGGGGAGACCTGAGGTGGTATGCATACCGACTAGAGGAAATTTAGCCAGGCACTGGAAAACTTCTCCTACTGTTTTTTCAGTGAGTGCCATTGTATCTTTTAGATCTATCTGAGCTACCACCAACTAAAGTAGAACAGACCTTGGTTTAACATTTCATCAGAAGGATGACACATTCAAGAAGGCAGCAGTCACCTTATACTCCACTGCATTGTCAGTACTAGAAAATTAGTCCAAGCTAGTATAGGAAAAAACCCACAGCTGTGTCATCTTTTATGCCAAAAAGCAAGTATGCTACATGTTGTGCCACTAAAACCATAAGTTATTATTTACGAAAAATGGCAAAATTACCTCGAAGTGGGGAAACAGCTTTAAAAAGGTTACCTGCTGACATCTGCATTTGAAGCAATTTACTGATAGAGTCATTTAGATTGTGTTCATATCCATGGTATTTACAAGGGGGTTGTTTTTTTCTTACTCGGATATCATACCTTTAACCTTGCATGATGTCATTGCCATACCAATCTGATGAAAGCCATCTATGCATGTCGTCAAAGGAGCAAGGTCAGACTTTACATTGTTGGTTTTGGTTTTGGTAATTACATTGTAATATCATTAAAGCAATGTAGTACTGACTTTCTGAAGCTATGTTTTTCAACAAGTTATCCTGTTCTTACATTTACATGCATACTTATCCATAATGATATCTGTAATGCGAAATAAAGGTAAAGGTTCCTACTGCTCAGTTAAAGGGAAGTATTCATGTTATCAATATTTAACTATTAGCTGTCATTAGTATGCATTCAGAGAATTACTGAATGAAAGAATGAATGATGCAGCTTACTGTACTTTCCTGCCAGTACTAACAATGTATATACTCATTACAAAATCAATCTTTTAGTTAAATCAAATAATAAAAAGGTCACAGAGACAAACTAATCAGTAAAAACTACAAGGAAAAACCTAGATGGACATTCAGAAGCCATACAGCTAAAACACTTGTCATTAATGGGTCATTTGCATGTATCCCATGGGCCTCTATTACAAGAGGTTTAAGGTATCACACAGTGAAAAGTCTGGCTTGACTATGTTTTTATTGCTCTTTTTATCTGTTATTAGTTCACAGAAACTTATGTAGAGAAACATGTTTTTCTTTGTTATTTCTCATTGAATAACACCTTCATGCAATGGTAGTCTGATGATGGATAACTAGTAATAGTTTCCTATACAAGTCAGGTCAGGTCATTTTCATGAAACATGAAACAAGACAGTAATTGCACTGTCAAACAGATAAACAGCAAATCAATGATATTTCATTGTTTTTGTTAGAAAATGTTATAATATTGTTCATAGGTAAGTACTAGACCAGCTGCCCTTGTAGGCCATTTTAAGCCTTGACAATTTATTTCAAAGGTGAGGATTAAACCCTGTGCTTTGTGTCTGTGATGTAAACACTTCATTATACAAACCCTCAACCCCCTTTAGATTCATAGGTAGTTTCTAAGCTTGAAGTCCAGGGGATCATTGAGGGGCGTACTCTAAATTCACAATTATCCCTAAGCACTTACTGAATAAGTGACTTGTTCAAGGTCACACAGAAGGCAGATGAAGGCTGAGGGAATCAAACCCTCTGCCACACAAAGTAGCTCAACTACAGCTTATAGCCTTAATGCTCTTTGTTAACTGCACATTCACAAATTCAGCAATATTTCCTCTTCAAATGTAGTAGCAAACTTTATATGTAGAACATGCACTGTTCAGTGTATAGATTAAGGGGCAGGGTAAATACTGTTCATAGGCAGAAATTAAAAAAAAAAGATCAAAACAGGAAAAATGTAGTGCCGTCCAGTAATAAAGCTTTTATAAAATTATCTGTTAATTTGTACTTGACTGCTGTCTCATTTGTCCTGTCATTTACTACCTTTTCTGTAACCAGTTATGCCACAGGTCCGCTCCGATACATGGCAATGTTTAACGTTGAGCTAACTGGCAAAGCTTTGTTTTCATTTGCTGACTTTGGCAGACGGTTGTACCACAGACAAACTACCATTTGCTTCCCTTACACCCAGTGTCAGGTGATGTAGAATCCCTCCTTTCCCAAACAGAGCACACAATTTTACACCTTCTGAGTATACCACAAACTGATTCGAAGTGTTGCCACATTCATCTCTGCCAGCACATGTACTAATGAAGTGTGAACATGTCACTGCTGAAAGGCAACACAAGGATCTCCTAAAGCTGTATCACAGGAGATACTTATGACAGTGTGAGAAAAAAAACTCTTTGAGCAAATAAGTGTTTTGATTTACTTATTCCAGCAAAATGTCTGATACACATTTAGACTGTTTAATCTCACAAACAAATAAAGTATATTGATCACTGTTAATACTTAAATGCAACCCATCACTGCTGTCACAGAGCACTGGAGTAGCCTGTATAGCTATCACAGTTAGCAGAGTACAGGCAGACACCCTCCATGTGTTTTTGCATAGCTGTTTAACTCACCCACACTCAAAATGTCCACACATGAGCTACTTTGTAATATCTTTTACACAATTGTTTGGCTTGCCATAGAAATACTGCAGTGTCATTAAGTTTATGCAACAGATGCAGAATTAACCAGTGAAATATAAATGACCAGTAAACAACATACCATAATGTGCAAAGCAGAGCAAATATTTTCTGAATTCCAAAAGTTTATTTTCCATCATAAATATAAAACTGACTTTCATCGAGTAATTATGCAGTGAGATTGCAAAAGGCCAACATGTTTTCCAGATGTTAGCAGTTTACTATATTTAATGTGTGCATTTCAATTTTCAACATTATAGTGAGGCTGCCTGAATATAAATACTTTCTACATGGTAAACCTTTAGAACCGCCTTAGTTTCATTTACGTTGACTCCCACATCTCCCTGTAAATGTTTCCTGAGGAAGGTCGTCAGTCTGTCCTGGGTGTAGAACCTTGAACCAATTAAACTGCAGGATGGTAAGGTTATTGAAGAAGGATGGCACAACAAGCAGGGTCACTGCCTCACAGCTGTTGCTTCCTTTGTGTGATTCTGTGCTGTCATACTTTCTGTGTACACAGGGAATTTGCCAAGTTCTTTTGTGTCCCCCACATCCCAAATATGTAGTTTAGGTGAACTGAAAATCTTCCAACTTGCTATAGGTGTGTGTGTGTGTGTGTGTGTGTGTGTGTGTGTGTGTGTGTGAGAGTGTGAGAGTGTGAGAGTGTGAGAGTGTGTGTTTGTGTGTTTGTGTGTGTGTGTGTGTGTGTGTGTGTGTGTGTGTGTGTGTGTGTGTGTGTGTGTGTGTGTGTGTGTGTGTTATACAGGCTGGTGCCCCATCCACATGAGTTCTCTGCATTGCACCTGCTGATTACCAAGACTGGTACTGACTTCTTCTTGACCCTAAATTGGAAAAAAAACAGGTAAGCAAATAATGAATGAATGAAAAGAATGGTGCTTGCTAAGTTGTGTCCTGAAATGAAGTGCAACTGATCAACAAGAGACAACTTGAAATACATATTATACAGAGTCTAAACCATCAGGTTCAGACACAGAGGGCAGTGGTGAAAAACACGGATAGATGCTGGAGTGTTTAAATGGGCTAGGGGTTCAAATCTAGAGACAAATGTGACAGCCCGTCACTATCAGGCACTGCCAAGGAAACTGTTGATTCCCTTCTTACAGTTCAGGGGAACTTAGGGAAGGAGGGGTAACACTGCAGATAGCGGTACAGAGATGGGCAAGTTGGATGGTGAGCGTAATGAAAGGAAGGACATGTGAGCAGAGGTCAAGGGAGCCAACGCTGTTTGTAGTGGAGAAGTACATAAAATGTAGGGATATGATGTTTGCATTAAAGGCACTAGAGGGTAAATAAAGGGGAATTTTACTGAAAAGGAAGGTCATAGATGAAGTCAGGGCATGAAGAACAGATCTAAGGAATGCAGTTTGATCTTGATATGATAAAAAGTTTAGTTACTGCCAGAATGCGTGATATATTTGAAGGCATCATCATTTTTTTTGTGTTGTAAATGGGAAAGGGACCAGAAGTTAGATTACATTAGCTGCAGTTCAGCTACACTCTCCCGCTGGCTTCTATTTTTTTATCCTTTGTGGGCCACATTAGTCCCACTAGCCAAGTGACCTCTTTTCAGAGGTGACCTGTTGCGGTATTTATACTATTAGCAGAAATTCAGCCAGGGCATCAGAAAACATCCTCTACTCTTTTCAATAAGTGCCATGGGATCTCTTATATCCACTGGAGTTGTGATGCCCGTGCACTGGCCCAGCAATCAAGGAGCCTCAATCCTCACTACTAAAACCACTGAGGGGCATCCATATAGGGAAAGGATAATAAATACAAACACAGTGAAGTACAATTTCCCTCAAGAGCACACAGAGATCACAGTCAGTATGGGGCTGGTTTCTCCCTTTCTCTTCAGGTCCCCAATAAGACTCCCCACTGGCACAGATATAGGGTCCAGATCTCAGCCTAGTGGGCAAGCTAAAACCTCCAGCACCCTCTCTGTCCAGCCTGTGCTTCATGTCCCTGCCCAAGTAGCTGACACACACACACACACACACACACACACACACACACACACACACACACACACACACACACACACACACACACACATACACTTTGAGATAAGAGTTATATACAACCACACAGACACTCCTGGGGAAGGCTGACACAGGTTCTCCAGCTGTGCCCCTTTTACCCAGACTATACTGTAGTACCACTTGCCACCACCCACTAATATTTACCAGCTGCTAAAAGGCCCTTATGAAAGGGTGTCCACTTATACTCTGCAATATTATTATCCAAATGGTAAGTGTGACTGAACAGCAAGGCTATTGGAGTGGCTTTGTACAATATCACTAAATACATGCACTGTACTCTTAGAGCTTAAATTATCTCTATACAAAACAGCCACAGTTGAAAGGTTTAAAAATATTTAATAATAAAAACACAAGACAATATTTCTTACTACAAAGTGCTAGTTAAGAGTTCAGAGATCACAGAGAAATACTTAAAGTAATACACTAGAAACGTTCTGACATCAATACAGAAAAAAAAGACTAATCTAATCTTCCTATTTCCTAGCTATATCTAAGAGAAAACAGTTCTAAAATAAACTTACATATAGAACACTCACAGAGTGCTGGTGAGTTGGATGTTCTCAAGACAAATGCTAAATGCCCTCATTCTTTCTGTCCTTAATTGATAACAGAGTACCACTGATTCATTTCAGATTACATAATTTATTTCTGGTTCCCAGGCTATCAAACTCAGAGGTTAATAGCCCTTTTGATCTTGCAACTGGTTCGGAAGCCAGAGCAAAAAAAGAAATTATACATGCAAATTCTAGCAATTAATTCTGGTCTCAGAACAATAGCCAGAATACCTTCTTCTAGTCCTCTCGGCTCCGAGTTTTAGATCAAAGAATTTCATAATGCTTGACTTATCAGCTTTCTTACAGCAGAGTGTACTGTTGTTACATTTTTTTCAGTTCAACATCCAATACTATCTTTTCAGATTTAAGAGAACAAGCTAGTTTTTCAAGTGACCCTTGAGAAACGTTGCTTGAGAGGGTTAGGTCATTTACAAATCACAGAATTATCTACAAAATTCTATCTAGCTAGGCTGGCAACCTTCATCTTTCTTCACACATCTCCCCCCACCCCTCCTCGGAGAACTCAAGCTGTTTTTTCAAGTGACCCTTGAGAAACATTGCTTGAGAGGGTTAGGTCTATCTGAGTATACCTTACCCCATTCCCTGTCTTGAGAGCCCATCTGCACTGGCATTGCTAATCCCACTGTGATGCTGCACTGACATATCATATGCTTGTAACCCTAGCAACTTGGCATGCTGTGGATGGCTCTGTTTAACCATGTTAGGGGATTGTAATCTGTCACTACAGTGAATTTTCTTCCATACAGATAAGGCTGACGTTTCTCCATTGCCCACACAATGGCTAGACATTTTTTTTCTACAGCTGCACAGCATTCCTCCCTGGGTTGGAGCCTACGACTGAGATAAACCACTGGGTGCTCTTCTCTCTCTTAAGAAATCTGGCTAAGTACACCCCCACACCATGGTTTGAAGCATCCACCTGCACAACAAATACTTTACTGTAATCTGGACTTGCTAACACAGGGAATCCACACGCTGTGGTCCACACTATCTTAGCTGGCCTGTTCTTACTTGTCAGATCTGTGAAGGGAGCAGCAATGGTACTATAACTGGGGACAAAGTTTCTGTAGTACCCTGCTGTCCCTAAGAATTTCCTCACCTGCTTTTTTAGTAACAGGTGCAGGCTATGCCTGAATGGCTTCCACTTTAGCAGGTTCTGGCCTGATCTTGCCACTCCCCACTCTATGCCCCAAGTAGGAGACCTCTGCCATACCCTCTTAACATTTGCTGGGCTTAATGGTCAACCCTTCCCTCTGTCGTCTGCCCAGCACCTCCCTGACATATTGAAGGTGCTCTTGCCAAGAATGGCTATAGATGGCAATATCATCTAGGTAAGCAAGGGCAAACTCTCCTGCTTTGGAAAGTTGCTGGGGCATTTTTCGTTCCAAAGGGCATTTTGTGAACTCATACAAGTAAAAAGGAGTCGCAAAAGCTGACTTCTCTCTAGCACTGAGAGTCAAGGGCACCTGCCAGTAACCCTTGGTAAGATCAATGGTGGTAAGATACTTAGCCCCACCATACCTCCCAACCATACCGAATAACTTGTTTTTTACCAAGTTTTGGGGTCCAAATAATGGGGTGCCACAATTCCTGAGTGGCGCCCCTTCATTTCTGACTTTTTTGCAGCTTTTTAAATTTTTTTAATTTATTTTGCGTGTTTTTCACCAATGTCATCACATGCGTGATGACATCAGCTCTGTGGGGGCTACCAGTCAGTCGGAATTGAGCTCAAAGGCTCACATCACGTATTTCCGGCTGGCGTTTTGAATTGATATGTGCATGGAAAGTCCAAATGCAAGCAACAGCGTTATTTACTTCATCTGGGAATTGGATCTGTGAGGGGCAGCTTCTTATGAATCTGCCTGCACAGAAAGATAGCATTTGTTCTCGTTTGGGATCATGAACAGAAAGGATTGAAGTAAGGTGTGTGTGTTTGTGTGTGTGTGTGTGTGTGTGTGTGTGTGTGTGTGTGTGTGTGTGTGTGTGTGTGTGTGTGTGTGTGTGTGCTCAGAAAAAAATGTTTTCCATCCGATAATGAAACAATTAGGGAAGTTATGACATGCTGTCAAAAATGGCTATATTGTTAGGGTTGTGAATAGTTAGCACAATCAAATCCAGTTTAGTGACAGAAGTTGTGTTGTGTTTCTTGCCTTTCATTTATTGCATTTTCTGAGACATGTAGCACAAACGCAAGAATAGGCAATAACTGCAAACATAACTTCATGGGGTGGTAATGATGAAGATGAAAAAACTTTAGAAGTTTCAAGTAGTTTCATCACAAGACAACAATCACGTATTATGCTGCTTCATAAACACATACATAAAGACTTCATAAAATTAGTAGAAGGGAATTTCCAAAAGTATTACCTCCTTTTACGCTAGAAGATCATTCCAGGGATTTAGAAAGAACCCGAACTCGGATGGTAACAGCCACAGTGGCCAATGCATTGTGCTTGCAGAGGCACATCCCCTCATTCACTCTTATAGACATATCCACACATTTACTAATATACCCCTTATCTTTCACTTAGTCACACAATGACCCTGATGTATCTTTTATTTTTTCACAGTCCTATAAACCATGCCAGACATTAGAGCTTCATGTTTCTTATAGTGTAAAATATTAATACAGAGGGTTAATACTATGCCTTCAGAAGTTGTTTAATGTGTCATCAGTGCAATGTTCAATCCCCCCACCCCACCCTTTAACTCTAATTTTTTTCTGAGAGTTAAGTTTACATATTAAAAATGTTTCTGGTATGGTGTAAAATACTAGCACTCTGCAAAGGAGTATATAATATATAAAAGTGCCAGTGGTGCCCCAATTTAATACACCTCGTGGCTAGAGGTACTCATGGTCAAACCCTGTACCTTGGGTACAGGGTAAAAAAAACCTAATGTCCCTAGCCACCACCACTTGTGAATTTATGTCTCATTTTTGATCTGTTCCTGAAAGTCTGTGGTCTTCAGGATTTTTTGTGGCAATCACTGAAGGATTGAATTCACTAATGACAGACATTTGAATTTCACACTTCATATTCTTCAGAAAATAAATGGTAACACAAAACCTTTTATTCTAGCAATTTTCTAAGTTTATAAGATAAAGTTGCCCTTATTTTGATGCTGTATTCCCCCATTATTGGCTTTGTACTTTTTTGTGTTAAGAGGTTGAGAGCTATGGTTAGAAGTGAAAAGTTAATTCTATATTCCCCCATTATTGGCTTTGTCCAGGTTTTTTGTGCTAAGAGGTTGAGAGTACTATGGTGACAAGTGAGAACTGAATTCACTTAATGATAGCCATTTAAGTTTCAGTCTTCCTGTCTTTCAGGAAACTGCTGATTTTCATAGTGGTTTGTTTTTCTGACTATAGTGCACAGGGTCCTGGGATCAAGACTTGACAGTGAAATGCATCATGGTAACATGACATTTTATTATAGCAACTTTCCAAAATGTTTGTCGTCCCCACCCAAAAAAAAATGAAATTGAAAATAAGTGCAAGCAGCTGTGCAACATTCCTATGGTTTTCACTACTGTCATTCTATTTATATATATATATATATATATATATATATATATATATATATATATATATATTGTGTGGCTGTGGAAGTAGACTTTTATGATGGAAATGTTCTGAACTGCACAGTTTTGTCATTATTGGTTCATGCATTTTGTTTCATTGCCTACTGGAGAAATGTTCAAACAATAAATTTAAAATGCTCTCTGTCTAACAAGTGTGCTGTAGTCATTATTGGTTCATGCATTTTGTTTCATTACCTACTGGAGAAATGTTCAAACGATAAATTTAAAATGCGCTCTGTCTAACAAGCGTGCTGTACAAGGAATATAATTTAATAAAGTCAGGAAGATGTATCAAAGAA
This sequence comes from Protopterus annectens, assembly GCF_019279795.1. Lineage (NCBI taxonomy): Eukaryota > Metazoa > Chordata > Ceratodontiformes > Protopteridae > Protopterus > Protopterus annectens. The sequence goes on from NC_056736.1 coordinate 695,672,321, forward strand.
CACATATATGTTTCTTGTTTTGTGTTCAAGGGGACAATGATTTGAAAACAGTTGAAGGTAATCTTTATCCACCATTGGCCATGCATTTTCTTTGGATGTGGTGTGGGTTTCAATGCTGTTTCAATTAATGTGAGTTTCAAAGGCAGAGAAGTTTTAATGCCAAGTCTGTTTTCATTGTGAAACAGTATTGCTTTGTTTAGCAGATTTACATTAGTGTTTGTGCATTGTGCTATAAAATGTAAAAATAAAATCCAAATAATCATTGTAGAAGTGAAGCAGTATGCACACATTAATGTTTATGGTAAATGGGACTAAATAGACAGGTAATGGGACATTGGAATAGCTGTGGGGCCTCTGGTGCCATATTTTGGTTGTCTGTTCTTCAGTTTGCATTTGAAAGTTGGTACCCCACAATTCCGCTGGAGTGGGCGTGGTTACATAATTATGTATGCAAATGTGATGTTAATCATTGTACAGATTTGTACCTATTTTTTATGGGCCTTGTCCAGATTTTTGATGTTTCCAGGTTGAGAGGTATGAACCCTGCCCAGCTGTTCTAGGGCCTCATCTGCCCTGAACATGGGGTAAGCATCTGACTCTGTATGACTATTTAATTTCCTGTAGTCAACACAGAACCTGGTGCAGCCATCCTTCCTTGGCATCAGCGCCACTGGGGAGGCCCAGGGACTGTTGAACTCTAGAATTACCCCTAGTTCCAACATTTTCTGTATCTCCTCCCTCAGAGTCGGTTTGACTCTCTCAGGCACCATATAAGGGGCCTGCCTAATAGGCCTTTGAGGTCCTATATCCACCTGGTGCTGCACCAGGTGGGTGCACCCTGGTTTCCCAATGAACATTTCCACAAACTCCTGTAACACTGCTCACCTGGGTAGGAGATAGCTGCTGGGACATTGCTACCACTTCCACTGAGGTGTCAGTCCGAGCCTCACTGAGGAGCTCAGTCACCAGATCTCCCTCAAATCCTCCTGCAATCCACTGCAAATGCTCAGCACCAGGGCCACCCTATCATTGTAAGGATTCATCATGTTACATGGTACAGTTTGTGCTCCTGCCTAGTAGTTCTACATGTATTTAACATCACTTACTTTTCTTACCACCTTGTAGGGACCCACCCAAGCTGCCTGCAGCTTGTTGTGTCTGACAGGAATGAGAATCATTACCTGCTGCTCTACAGCATACTCTCTACCTCAAGTATTTCTGTCATACCACACCTTTTTCTGTTGTTGGGCTTCTGCCAGGTTCCCCTGAGCCCAAACCCATGAGTTCCCTGAGCCTTGTCCTGAGGTTTAAGACATATGCCCATCAGACTCCTTGTGAGGTTCACTCTCACCTTCCCACTCATCACAAATCAAATCTAGAGGTCTCCCTCACCCTATGCCCATACAACTCAAAGGATAAAAAAACTTGTGGATTCCGGGGAAGCTCTCTGTAAGCAAACAACAGATGGGGCAGATATTTGTACCACTCCCTCTTAAACTGGTCTGCAAATGCATGTAGCATGGACGTGATTGTAGAGTTTAACCTCTCAACCAGACCATTAGTCTGGGGATGGTAGGGAGTGGTCTTCAGGTGCTTCACCCCACAGTATTTCCACAGACAAGCCAGCAGGTCTGACATGAAATTAGCACCTTTGTCAGTCAGTATTTCTTTTGGGAAACCTACCCTGCTGAAAATCTCTAACAAAGCATTTGCCACCTTTTCTGCCTCAATAGAGGACAAAGGCACTGCCTCAGGGTATCTTGTAGCATAATCAACTACCACTAGGATATACATTTTCCTGGTGGAACTTGGGGTACTCAGAGTCCCAACAATATCCATAGATACCCTCTGAAATGGCTCTTCAATCACAGGCAATGGCATCAAAGGAGCTCTCACCTTGTCTCCTGCCTTGCCTACCTTTTGGCACTGCTCACAGGTCCTGCAGTACCCTGTTACATCTCTGGAAATTCCAGGCCAATAGAAGTTCTGCATAATATGTCTTTTTGTATGTCTTATGCCCATATGACCTGCAAATGGAATATCATGGGCTATGGCTAGAAGCGCCAGATGGTAGGCTCTAGGCACTACCGACTGCTGTACTCTCTCACCTTCTAGCCCTCCCTCAGGGGTCCACTCTCTATACAGTAACCCTTTGTCCCAGTATACAGATTCCCCCTTCCCTTGAGAATCAGTCGTCTTACTAGCTACCTGCCTCAGGCCTTGCAGTGTAGGGTCTTAGAGCTGAGCCTGTCTCTGCTCTCTCTTTGTAACTCTTCCCAGCTCCCCTTTCCACAGGAAGTCTGACATCCGCTGAAAGTGGTGCCTCATTGTCAGCCTGGGTACTACTACTTACCTCTACCTTTGCAGTCACTCTGTCCAAGGGAACATCAGTACACAAAAGCAGCTGTTGCTCACCTTCAGCTCCCTGAAGTAACCACTTCACCAGTCCTGGCTACAAGTATGCAGTCTGTCTGGGTCTCCCCCAGGCTACCAGAACCACATGCTTGTCTCAAAGCCTGACTGCATGTAACTGCATTGACACATAGTACTGCCTCACAAAAATCCCTCAATATCAGGACATCTACAGGATGGTAGTTCAGTACCCCTGTTATCTCACGACAACCTACTATTGACATTTTGTCTTTCCCACTTACTGACTCTCTCACCTTTTGTTCCCTGCCTTGCCTCCTTGGACATCTGTATGCCACATGGCCCCACTGGTTGCATTCAAAACATTTAACCCTAGGTCTTGGATATGTACCTGGACTAGTGGCTTCCCTGCTACTGGCAGATTCTTTTGTGGCAGTCTGGGCTGCCCACCATGGGTTTCTTTAGACCCATGAGCAGTACTGGGGTTCCCTTTCCTGTGCAGGGATGCCCTGCTTGCTAGGTATAGGTCTCCCTTCTTCCGCAACACATCTGAAGTAGCACATTGTCTATCAGCTAAACAGAGTCTTCAGGCAAACAGCTAAGGGCTTGTTCCCTCACCAAAAGGTCTGCCAGCCCTTCAAAAGTGGTGACATGACATCCACTCACCGACCTATGAAAATAAGTGCTGAGTTCAACAACATATTCACACACATTTTCCTCTGCCTTGCGTCTATGCTCACAAAACTTTTTCCTATACATTTCAGGTGTTAGCTTAAAAAATTCTAACAAGCAGTTCTTAACAGTAGTATAATTAAAACATTCCTTATCAGAAATTTTAGACAACACACTTACAGCTTTACCATGGAGTAATGGGGTCAGGAACCGTACCCATAGCCTTTGGTCAATAATACCCTCTCAAACATGTGATTAAAACTATCAAAATTATCCCCCTCTATAAACTGTGGAAGAAATTTACTGACCTTTTGTGCTTCTGGGGACCGGTTACTCCCTTCCCCATTACCTCCATGACTCTAGCGAAGAGTCAGCATCTCCTTTTCATGCTGTCTCTGCCTTTCCTTTTCCTCAGCTTCCAGGAGTAACAGCTTCTCATTCTCCTCAGCCTGTAAACATCACAATTTCTCATTGTCCTCACTCTCTAGATGCCTGTCTCTCTGCTGCTTCTATTTCCACATGCTTGGCCTCCAGCTCAAGTGTCTTTATCTCCAGATAGATTTTTAAGTCCGCTATAGAAAGGTTGAGCTGTCCATTCTCTGAGTCTGGTACATCTCCACTGCCAGTCTGATCGTCCTCCTGGCTGCTGTTTTCTGATGCAGCTGTGATCAAAGCTGCAATCATATCTGCGTTAGTCAGGTTCCATGCATCAGTCCCTGACCTGGCACATCTCAGCCAGCTGGCTCCTTGTCAGCTTTCCGTACTCCTCTGCTGACATGCTTGCCTGCTCTCCCTGACTAACTAAGCTAACAAAAGAAATAAAACAAGTGTGATCTGAACTGATTTAGAGTACAAAACACCTTCAGTGTTCTCTGTACACAAGCTACATGAATTCACACTACCCACACCACTACAGGCCAATTAGTATTTGCCAACCAATTAGTATGTGGTGTGGAAATCCCACCACTGCCAAAGAATTAATATGTGACGCCCATCCACTGGCCCAGCAATCAAGGAACCTCAGTCCGCACCACTAACACCAGTGAGGAGATTCCATATAGGGAAAGGATAATAAATACACACACAGTAAAGTACAAATTCCCTTAAGAGCAGAGAAAGATCACAGTCATTCTGAGGTTGTTTTCTCCCTTTTGCTCCAGGTCCTCAATAAGACTCCCCACTGGCACAGCTATAAGGTCCAGATCTCAGCCTAGTGGGCAAGCTAAAACCTCCAGCACCCTCTCTGTCCAACCAGTGCTTCGTGTCCCTGCCCAAGTAGCTGACACATACACACTTTGAGATAAAAGTTATATACAACCACACAGGCACTCCTGGGGAAGGCTGGCACAGGTTCTCCAGCTGTGTACCTTTTACCCAGACTATACGGTAGTACCACTTGCCACTACCCACTAATATTTACCATCTACTAAAAGGCCCGTATGAAAGAGTGTCCAATTATACTGTGCAATATTATTATCCAAATGGTAAGTGTGACTGAACAGCAAGGCTATTGGAGTGGCTTTGTACAGTATCACTAAATACATGCAATGTACTCTTAGAGCTTACATTGTCTCTACACAAAACAGCCACAGCTGAAAGTTTTAAAAATATTTAATAAATAATAAAAACACAAGATAATACTTCTTACTACACATTGCTAATCAAGAGTTCAGAGATCACAGAGAAATACTTAAAATAATACAGTAGAAAAGTTCTGACATCAGTACAGAAAAAAGACTAATCTTATCTTCCTATTTCCTAGCTATATCTAAGAGAAAACACATTTCTAAAATAAACTTACATATAGAACACACACAGAGTGCTGGTGACTTAGATGTTCTCAAGACAAATGCTAAATGCCCTCATTCTTTCTGTCCTTAAATTGATAACACAGAACCACTGATTCATTTCAAATTACATTGTTTCTTTCTGGTTCCCAGGCTAACATAAACTCAGAGGTTAATAGCCCTTTTGAACTTACAGGTGGTCAGGAAGCCAGAGCAATAAAATAAATTATACATGCAAATTCTAGCAATTAACTCTGGCGTGAAAACAATTGCCAGAATTCCTTCTTCTAGACATCTCGGCTCCGAGTTTTAGATCAAAGAATTTCAAAATGCTTGACTTATCAGCTTTCTTACAGCAGAGTGAACTGTTACATATTTTTCAGTTCAACATCCAATAAAGTCTTTTCACATTTAAGAGAAAGCCTATGGCTTATATTAATATTTACAAATGACAGAATTATCTACAAAATTCTAACTAGCTAGGCTGGCAGCCTTCACTTATCTTCACAGGAGCTACCACCAACTCAGACAGGTGGGATCTCAGTTTAATGTTTCATAATAAAGACAACACACTCAGGAGTATAGCATCCCCCTTTTGCTACACTACAGCAATCCATCTCCCTGGTGTAAGAATAGAACCCTGTATCTTCTACACTAAAGACAAGTGTGCTGTCTGTTGTGCCACTAACATTACCATGCTCTTATGTAGATCACAGCACAACAAATTGTGTTTGTCATCTTTAAACATGTTAGAACACGTCACAATATGTAGACCAAAAAATGAGACAAAATCTAAATATGCCTTCCTTGTTTTGCATCCTATGTTGCTCTGTGGTGTCCTGCATAAGTAATATCCAGGAACAGAATATACATTTTGTGGGTTGATGTTTATATCATATTCATTGTGAGGAACAAGCCAGAGCCAAGTACAGTTTACAGGTGTTCATCTTTTCCTACTGGTTTGTTTGCTCAGTAGCTGATCACCTGTAGATAGTTTCCTGAGGTTCTTGCCTATTACAGTCTGTAACAGTAGTGGATAAGGATATATTTAAACACATGTTTTCAGCCTGAAAACAGTTTAATTATGCAATAATTGCTTTGCAGATTATTGCTGGAGACAGGTGCTATTACCAGTTGGTAGCAAAACAGTAGGCAAGTTATGAGAATATATATTTCCAAGTGTCAGCATTGTCTTCAGTGTTCACATTATTTGGCCTTTGTCTAACATTTTCTTAAACTATAAACTGTACACTTATTCTTTTACTTTGCATACCTACCAGAACACTGAATGCTATGTCTTGGAAATGCCAAGCAGGGCATTCTGCCTAACAAGCTGCTACTGCATTGTGAGAAATGGTGGCAGCCTGTAGCTTGTGGATACACCTAAGTGTCATGAAAGGTTTGGACTGTGCCCCAAGAACCTGCAGGAATGTGGATAATTTGTGGGACTCAGTTGTGAAGAAGACTGATAGAATTAAGGAATAAGCCTAGTAGGTGTTATTCTGCAGAGCCATAGTTGGCTTATGTGTCACCCAGTGGTGTTCCTCAATCAGGAGCAAAAAAAAAAAAGCCATAGGTGTTTGTGTGTGTGTGTGTGTGTGTGTGTGTGTGTGTGTGTGTGTGTGTGTGTGTGTGTGTGTGTGTGTGTGTGTGTGTGTGTGTGTGTCTGTGTGTGTGTGCTCAGAAAAAAATGTTTTCCATCCGATAATGAAACAATTAGGGAAGTTATGACATGCTGTCAAAAATGGCTATATTGTTAGGGTTGTGAATAGTTAGCACAATCAAATCCAGTTTAGTGACAGAAGTTGTGTTGTGTTTCTTGCCTTTCATTTATTGCATTTTCTGAGACATGTAGCACAAACGCAAGAATAGGCAATAACTGCAAACATAACTTCATGGGGTGGTAATGATGAAGATGAAAAAACTTTAGAAGTTTCAAGTAGTTTCATCACAAGACAACAATCACGTATTATGCTGCTTCATAAACACATACATAAAGACTTCATAAAATTAGTAGAAGGGAATTTCCAAAAGTATTACCTCCTTTTACGCTAGAAGATCATTCCAGGGATTTAGAAAGAACCCGAACTCGGATGGTAACAGCCACAGTGGCCAATGCATTGTGCTTGCAGAGGCACATCCCCTCATTCACTCTTATAGACATATCCACACATTTACTGATATACCCCTTATCTTTCACTTAGTCACACAATGACCCTGATGTATCTTTTATTTTTTCACAGTCCTATAAACCATGCCAGACTTTAGAGCTTCATGTTTTTTATAGTGTAAAATATTAATGCAGAGGGTTAATACTATGCCTTCAGAAGTTGTTTAATGTGTCATCAGTGCAATGTTCAATCCCCCCACCCCACCCTTTAACTCTAATTTTTTTCTGAGAGTTAAGTTTACATATTAAAAATGTTTCTGGTATGGTGTAAAAGACTAGCACTCTGCAAAGGAGTATATAATATATAAAAGTGCCAGTGGTGCCCCAATTTAATACACCTCGTGGCTAGAGGTACTCATGGTCAAACCCTGTACCTTGGGTACAGGGTAAAAAGAACCTAACGTCCCTAGCCACCACCACTTGTGAATTTATGTCTCATTTTTGATCTGTTCCTGAAAGTCTGTGGTCTTCAGGATTTTTGTGGCAATCACTGAAGGATTGAATTCACTAATGACAGACATTTGAATTTCACACTTCATATTCTTCAGAAAATAAATGGTAACACAAAACCTTTTATTCTAGCAATTTTCTAAGTTTATAAGATAAAGTTGCCCTTATTTTGATGCTGTATTCCCCCATTATTGGCTTTGTACTTTTTTTGTGTTAAGAGGTTGAGAGCTATGGTTAGAAGTGAAAAGTTAATTCTATATTCCCCCATTATTGGCTTTGTCCAGGTTTTTTGTGCTAAGAGGTTGAGAGTACTATGGTGACAAGTGAGAACTGAATTCACTTAATGATAGCCATTTAAGTTTCAGTCTTCCTGTCTTTCAGGAAACTGCTGATTTTCATAGTGGTTTGTTTTTCTGACTATAGTGCACAGGGTCCTGGGATCAAGACTTGACAGTGAAATGCATCATGGTAACATGACATTTTATTATAGCAACTTTCCAAAATGTTTGTCGTCCCCACCCAAAAAAAAATGAAATTGAAAATAAGTGCAAGCAGCTGTGCAACATTCCTATGGTTTGCACTACTGTCATTCTATTTATATATATATATATATATATATATATATATATATATATATATATATATATATATATATAGTGTGGCTGTGGAAGTAGACTTTTATGATGGAAATGTTCTGAACTGGACAGTTTTGTCATTATTGGTTCATGCATTTTGTTTCATTGCCTACTGGAGAAATGTTCAAACAATAAATTTAAAATGCTCTCTGTCTAACAAGTGTGCTGTAGTCATTATTGGTTCATGCATTTTGTTTCATTACCTACTGGAGAAATGTTCAAACGATAAATTTAAAATGCGCTCTGTCTAACAAGCGTGCTGTACAAGGAATATAATTTAATAAAGTCAGGAAGATGTATCAAAGAACACATATATGTTTCTTGTTTTGTGTTCAAGGGGACAATGATTTGAAAACAGTTGAAGGTAATCTTTATCCACCATTGGCCATGCATTTTCTTTGGATGTGGTGTGGGTTTCAATGCTGTTTCAATTAATGTGAGTTTCAAAGGCAGAGAAGTTTTAATGCCAAGTCTGTTTTCATTGTGAAACAGTATTGCTTTGTTTAGCAGATTTACATTAGTGTTTGTGCATTGTGCTATAAAATGTAGAAATAAAATCCAAATAATCATTGTAGAAGTGAAGCAGTATGCACACATTAATGTTTATGGTAAATGGGACTAAATAGACAGGTAATGGGACATTGGAATAGCTGTGGGGCCTCTGGTGCCATATTTTGGTTGTCTGTTCTTCAGTTTGCATTTGAAAGTTGGTACCCCACAATTCCGCTGGAGTGGGCATGGTTACATAATTATGTATGCAAATGTGATGTTAATCAGTGTACAGATTTGTACCTATTTTTTATGGGCCTTGTCCAGATTTTTGATGTTTCCAGGTTGAGAGGTATGAACCCTGCCCAGCTGTTCTAGGGCCTCATCTGCCCTGAACATGGGGTAAGCATCTGACTCTGTGTGACTATTTAATTTCCTGTAGTCAACACAGAACCTGGTGCAGCCATCCTTCCTTGGCATCAGCGCCACTGGGGAGGCCCAGGGACTGTTGAACTCTAGAATTACCCTTAGTTCCAACATTTTTTGTATCTCCTCCCTCAGAGTCGGTTTGACTCTCTCAGGCACCATATAAGGGGCCTGCCTAATAGGCCTTTGAGGTCCTATATCCACCTGGTGCTGCACCAGGTGGGTGCACCCTGGTTTCCCAGTGAACATGTCCACAAACTCCTGTAACACTGCTCACCTGGGTAGGAGATAGCTGCTGGGACATTGCTACCACTTCCACTGAGGTGTCAGTCCGAGCCTCACTGAGGAGATCAGTCACCAGATCTCCCTCAAATCCTCCTGCAATCCACTGCAAATGCTCAGCACCAGGGCCACCCTATCATTGTAAGGATTCATCATGTTACATGGTACAGTTTGTGCTCCTGCCTAGTAGTTCTACATGTATTTAACATCACTTACTTTTCTTACCACCTTGTAAGGTCCCTCCAAAGCTGCCTGCAGCTTGTTGTGTCTGACAGGAATGAGAATCATTACCTGCTGCTCTACAGCATACTCTCTACCTCAAGTATTTCTGTCATACCACACCTTTTTCTGTTGTTGGGCTTCTGCCAGGTTCCCCTGAGCCCAAACCCATGAGTTCCCTGAGCCTTGTCCTGAGGTTTAAGACATATGCCCATCAGACTCCTTGTGAGGTTCACTCTCACCTCCCCACTCATCACAAATCAAATCTAGAGGTCCCCCTCACCCTATGCCCATACAACTCAAAGGATAAAAAAACTTGTGGATTCCGGGGAAGCTCTCTGTAAGCAAACAACAGATGGGGCAGATATTTGTACCACTCCCTCTTAAACTGGTCTGCAAATGCATGTAGCATGGACGTGATTGTAGAGTTTAACCTCTCAACCAGACCATTAGTCTGGGGATGGTAGGGAGTGGTCTTCAGGTGCTTCACCCCACAGTATTTCCACAGACAAGCCAGCAGGTCTGACATGAAATTAGCACCTTTGTCAGTCAGTATTTCTTTTGGGAAACCTACCCTGCTGAAAATCTCTAACAAAGCATTTGCCACCTTTTCTGCCTCAATAGAGGACAAAGGCACTGCCTCAGGGTATCTTGTAGCATAATCAACTACCACTAGGATATACATTTTCCTGGTGGAACTTGGGGTACTCAGAGTCCCAACAATATCCATAGATACCCTCTGAAATGGCTCTTCAATCACAGGCAATGGCATCAAAGGAGCTCTCACCTTGTCTCTTGCCTTGCCTACCTTTTGGCACTGCTCACAGGTCCTACAGTACCCTGTTACATCTCTGGAAATTCCAGGCCAATAGAAGTTCTGCATAATATGTCTTTTTGTATGTCTTATGCCCATATGACCTGCAAATGGAATATCATGGGCTATGGCTAGAAGCGCCAGATGGTAGGCTCTAGGCACTACCGACTGCTGTACTCTCTCACCTTCTAGCCCTCCCTCAGGGGTCCACTCTCTATACAGTAACCCTTTGTCCCAGTATACAGATTCCCCCTTCCCTTGAGAATCAGTCGTCTTACTAGCTACCTGCCTCAGGCCTTGCAGTGTAGGGTCTTAGAGCTGAGCCTGTCTCTACTCTCTCTTTGTAACTCTTCCCAGCTCCCCTTTCCACAGGAAGTCTGACATCCGCTGAAAGTGGTGCCTCATTGTCAGCCTGGGTACTACTACTTACCTCTACCTTTGCAGTCACTCTGTCCAAGGGAACATCAGTACACAAAAGCAGCTGTTGCTCACCTTCAGCTCCCTGAAGTAACCACTTCACCAGTCCTGGCTACAAGTATGCAGTCTGTCTGGGTCTCCCCCAGGCTACCAGAACCACATGCTTGTCTCAAAGTCTGACTGCATGTAACTGCATTGACACATAGTACTGCCTCACAAAAATCCCTCAATATCAGGACATCTGCAGGATGGTAGTTCAGTACCCCTGTTATCTCACGACAACCTACTATTAACATTTTGTCTTTCCCACTTACTGACTCTCTCACCTTTTGTTCCCTGCCTTGCCTCCTTGGACATCTGTATGCCCCATGGCCCCACTGGTTGCATTCAAAACATTTAACCCTAGGTCTTGGATATGTACCTGGACTAGTGGCTTCCCTGCTACTGGCAGATTCTTTTGTGGCAGTCTGGGCTGCCCACCATGGGTTTCTTTAGACCCATGAGCAGTACTGGGGTTCCCTTTCCTGTGCAGGGATGCCCTGCTTGCTAGGTATAGGTCTCCCTTCTTCCGCAACACATCTGAAGTAGCACATTGTCTATCAGCTAAACAGAGTCTTCAGGCAAACAGCTAAGGGCTTGTTCTCTCACCAAAAGGTCTGCCAGCCCTTCAAAAGTGGTGACATGACATCCACTCACCGACCTATGAAAATAAGTGCTGAGTTCAACAACATATTCACGCACACTTTCCTCTGCCTTGCGTCTATGCTCACGAAACTTTTTCCTATGCATTTCAGGTGTTAGCTTAAAAAATTCTAACAAGCAGTTCTTAACAGTAGTATAATTAAAACATTCCTTATCAGAAATTTTAGACAACACACTTACAGCTTTACCATGGAGTAATGGGGTCAGGAACCGTACCCATAGCCTTTGGTCAATAATACCCTCTCAAACATGTGATTAAAACTATCAAAATTATCCCCCTCTATAAACTGTGGAAGAAATTTACTGACCTTTTGTGCTTCAGGGGACCGGTTACTCCCTTCCCCATTACCTCCATGACTCTAGCGAAGAGTCAGCATCTCCTTTTCATGCTGTCTCTGCCTTTCCTTTTCCTCAGCTTCCAGGAGTAACAGCTTCTCATTCTCCTCAGCCTGTAAACGTCACAATTTCTCATTGTCCTCACTCTATAGATGCCTGTCTCTCTGCTGCTTCTATTTCCACATGCTTGGCCTCCAGCTCAAGTGTCTTTATCTCCAGATAGATTTTTAAGTCCGCTATAGAAAGGTTGAGCTGTCCATTCTCTGAGTCTGGTACATCTCCACTGCCAGTCTGATCGTCCTCCTGGCTGCTGTTTTCTGATGCAGCTGTGATCAAAGCTGCAATCATATCTGCGTTAGTCAGGTTCCATGCATCAGTCCCTGACCTGGCACATCTCAGCCAGCTGGCTCCTTGTCAGCTTTCCGTACTCCTCTGCTGACATGCTTGCCTGCTCTCCCTGACTAACTAAGCTAACAAAAGAAATAAAACAAGTGTGATCTGAACTGATTTAGAGTACAAAACACCTTCAGTGTTCTCTGTACACAAGCTACATGAATTCACACTACCCACACCACTACAGGCCAATTAGTATTTGCCAACCAATTAGTATGTGGTGTGGAAATCCCACCACTGCCAAAGAATTAATATGTGACGCCCATCCACTGGCCCAGCAATCAAGGAACCTCAGTCCTCACCACTAACACCAGTGAGGAGATTCCATATAGGGAAAGGATAATAAATATACACACAGTAAAGTACAAATTCCCTTAAGAGCAGAGGAAGATCACAGTCATTCTGAGGTTGTTTTCTCCCTTTTGCTCCAGGTCCTCAATAAGACTCCCCACTGGCACAGCTATAAGGTCCAGATCTCAGCCTAGTGGGCAAGCTAAAACCTCCAGCACCCTCTCTGTCCAACCAGTGCTTCGTGTCCCTGCCCAAGTAGCTGACACATACACACTTTGAGATAAAAGTTATATACAACCACACAGGCACTCCTGGGGAAGGCTGGCACAGGTTCTCCAGCTGTGTACCTTTTACCCAGACTATACGGTAGTACCACTTGCCACTACCCACTAATATTTACCATCTACTAAAAGGCCCGTATGAAAGAGTGTCCAATTATACTGTGCAATATTATTATCCAAATGGTAAGTGTGACTGAACAGCAAGGCTATTGGAGTGGCTTTGTACAGTATCACTAAATACATGCAATGTACTCTTAGAGCTTACATTGTCTCTACACAAAACAGCCACAGCTGAAAGTTTTAAAAATATTTAATAATAAATAATAAAAACACAAGATAATACTTCTTACTACACATTGCTAATCAAGAGTTCAGAGATCACAGAGAAATACTTAAAATAATACAGTAGAAAAGTTCTGACATCAGTAGAGAAAAAAGACTAATCTTATCTTCCTATTTCCTAGCTATATCTAAGAGAAAACACATTTCTAAAATAAACTTACATATAGAACACACACAGAGTGCTGGTGACTTAGATGTTCTCAAGACAAATGCTAAATGCCCTCATTCTTTCTGTCCTTAAATTGATAACACAGAACCACTGATTCATTTCAAATTACATTGTTTCTTTCTGGTTCCCAGGCTAACATAAACTCAGAGGTTAATAGCCCTTTTGAACTTACAGGTGGTCAGGAAGCCAGAGCAATAAAAGAAATTATACATGCAAATTCTAGCAATTAACTCTGGCGTGAAAACAATTGCCAGAATTCCTTCTTCTAGACATCTCGGCTCCGAGTTTTAGATCAAAGAATTTCACAATGCTTGACTTATCAGCTTTCTTACAGCAGAGTGAACTGTTACATATTTTTCAGTTCAACATCCAATAAAGTCTTTTCACATTTAAGAGAAAGCCTATGGCTTATATTAATATTTACAAATGACAGAATTATCTACAAAATTCTATCTAGCTAGGCTGGCAGCCTTCACTTATCTTCACAGGAGCTACCACCAACTCAGACAGGTGGGATCTCAGTTTAATGTTTCATAATAAAGACAACACCCTCAGGAGTATAGCATCCCCCTTTTGCTACACTACAGCAATCCATCTCCCTGGTGTAAGAATAGAACCCTGTATCTTCTACACTAAAGACAAGTGTGCTGTCTGTTGTGCCACTAACATTACCATGCTCTTATGTAGACCACAGCACAACAAATTGTGTTTGTCATCTTTAAACATGTTAGAACACGTCACAATATGTAGACCAAAAAATGAGACAAAATCTAAATATGCCTTCCTTGTTTTGCATCCTATGTTGCTCTGTGGTGTCCTGCATAAGTAATATCCAGGAACAGAATATACATTTTGTGGGTTGATGTTTATATCATATTCATTGTGAGGAACAAGCCAGAGCCAAGTACAGTTTACAGGTGTTCATCTTTTCCTACTGGTTTGTTTGCTCAGTAGCTGATCACCTGTAGATAGTTTCCTGAGGTTCTTGCCTATTACAGTCTGTAACAGTAGTGGATAAGAATATATTTAAACACATGTTTTCAGCCTGAAAACAGTTTAATTATGCAATAATTGCTTTGCAGATTATTGCTGGAGACAGGTGCTATTACCAGTTGGTAGCAAAACAGTAGGCAAGTTATGAGAATATATATTTCCAAGTGTCAGCATTGTCTTCAGTGTTCAGATTATTTGGCCTTTGTCTAACATTTTCTTAAACTATAAACTGTACACTTATTCCTTTACTTTGCATACCTACCA
>NC_056736.1:695689322-695699322 GCF_019279795.1 Protopterus annectens
CTTGTCTCAGGACTTTATTTTCTGTGTTCAGAGCTATCCAGACCTTGCTGTGGTAGAGGGAAGCCCTACTGCTTACCAGTGGGAGTGGTGAGCATTGTACTGCCTATCTAACGCTAGAGGAGTGGTTTCCAGCTCTAAAATTGTAATTTTATTAGCCTTTTTGGGCTGATTTCTATCACTTTCAACTTTCTGGCTTAAAAACGCATGTGTTTGCACATTTTTCGCATAGTGTAGCACCGAGAGGCTACAGTTAAACTATTCCAGGTGCCAGAAAGTGTGCTCTTCAAAGTTTCCCTTCGAACTAGCTGGTTTCTCATTAGTAGCACTAAAATCTGAACCCCTGTGAATAGCACTTGCTCTAAAACCTGCTGGAAAGCACTAGGAAGCCTGAAAAGTACAGTTTTGTACCTACCATAAATGTAGATGTTCGAAGATCCACATTGCTGCAGTCCTTACTTATGGGTAGTCCGCTGTCCTTGGTCGGCCCGAATACCAAAGTATTAGGCTGACGTCGGTCATGGGCGCACAGCCCTGACATCAGAGCGTCAGGGTATAAAAGCGCATGACCGACGTCATATCCTCAGTCTTTTCTTGCCCCAGATGTCAGAAGGCCCTAAAAAGAAAGGCCACAGCCAAAAAACAGAGTACCTTCCCAAAAGATATGCCCAACTACAGCCATCACCCAAACCATATAACCATGCTAAGCTACAGAGGGGAAGGAGGGAGGGAAAATTGGACTGCAGCAATGTGGATCTTCGAACATCTACATTTATGGTAGGTACAAAACTGTACTATGTTCTTCATCTCACATTGCTGCAGTCCTTACTTATGGGTAGAATCCCAAAGCAACAGAAAAGGGAGGTTGGCAAAATCATAAAGCATTAGGAGCTGCTAAAATGCCCTGTAATATTGCAGTGGCAAATCCAGCCCTAGACTTAGAATAAAGAGGAAGGAGGTAATGTTTAGAAAAAGTATGTACTGAACTCCAAGTGGCTGCTTCCAAAATATCCTTTGTAGCTACCCCCCTTAGAAAGGCAGTAGAAGTTGCAGTAGCTCTAGTGGAATGAGGTCTGATTCCAGCCGGAATCTCCTTACCATGATGGGAATAACAAAAAGAAATACAAAACCCAATCCATTTAGAAATAGTTTGTTTTGAAACAGGTTTACCCTGTGAACCCAAAGCAAAAGAAACAAACAACTGCTGAGACTGTCTGAACTCCCTGGTTCTGCTCAAATAATAACGCAACTGCCTGTGAATATCCAAAGTATGCAAAATCTTCTCCCTTTATTTTGGGGATTTGCATAAAAGTAGGCAAATGAATAGTTTGGTTTAAGGCCACACTAGAAACCACTTTAGGCATAAAGGAAGGATTAGTACGCAAAGATACCCTATCCTTATGAAAAATCAAGAAAGGCTCCACTGCCATAAGGGCCTGTAATTCAGAAACCCTTCTCGCAGAAGTAATGGCCAACAAAAAAGCAGTCTTCCATGACAAATACTTTAACTCGGCAGTAGCTGCAGGCTCAAAAGATTGTAGAGTAAGCTTTTCCAACACAAAATTGAGATCCCAAGCAGGAGTAGGAGCTCTACGTGGGGGTCTTATGTTCTTTTCCCCTCTGAGAAACTGCTTAAACAAAGGATGAGAGAATAAAGGAGGGTCACAGTCATAATTAGCCGAAATGGCTGCAGCATGAACCTTTATGGAGGAGAAGGACAAACCTTTGTCCAATAACTCAGTAAGATATTGTAAAGAAGCACTCAAATTAGGCTTGGAAACATCAAAGTCCTTCCCTTTGCTCCAAATAAAAAATCTCCTCCATTTATCAGCATAAACTTTCCTTGTACTAGGCCTCCTGGCCTCCAAAATAACATTCAAAACTTGTTGTGGAAGCTGAGAACCTCCAGAGTCTAAAACAGAATATGCCAGGCCGTTAGATGCAGAGACTGAATTCTGACATTGAGAAAGTGATTGCCCTCCTGAGACAAAAGGTGCGGAATCAAAGGCAGAGGCCATGGAGGCTCTCGTACCAAACTCCTCAGTAGTGGGTACCAGTGTTGTTGAGGCCAATCCGGTGCTATCAGAATCATGGATGGCTTGTCTTGTCTGGCCTTCAAGAGAACCTTGGGCAGAAGAGGTAGAGGTGGAAAGGCATATACATGAAGATTGTTCCAACTGAATGACAGAGCGTCCACCTTCCAAGCTGTGGGATGAAACCTTTTTGTGCAAAACTTTGGCAACTGGTAATTTAGTGGAGAAGCGAACAGATCTATGTCTGGAGTTCCCCATGACACTGTCAACTTTTGAAATACATGAGGATCCAATTTCCACTCGTGAGGATCCACTAGTTGTCTGCTCAATACATCTGCTAAGAAGTTCTGTGCTCCTGGTAGAAACCTTGCCTGAAAATTGAGGTTGTAACTGAGAGCTGTCTCCCACAAAATCATCGCTTGTCTGCAAAGAGGGTACGAATGAGTTCCCCCTTGCTTGTTGATGTACCACATGACAGTTGTGTTGTCTGTTAGAATCAACACCTGCCCTGGGTGAAGTAAATCCTTGAAAGCCATCAATGCATATTGGACTGCTAACATCTCCTTCAAGTTGATATGCAAATGTTGAAGTCTGGCAGGCCACGTGTCTTGCACCCACTTTCCATTGAGGTGTGCTCCCCAAGCCTTGTCCGAGGCATCTGTCGTTAGAATCTGACTCGCCTCTGGTCGGGTCACAGAGAGTCCCTTGTTTAGGTGACATTCCTGAGCCCACCACAAAAATTCCTTCTGAATGCAAGGTATTATCTGAATGACAGTGTCTAGATCTTGGCAGTGTTGTGTCCATACATTTTGAGATACCATTGAAGCTTCCTCATATGCAATTTGGCATTGGGAAGCACCAGAATACAAGATGCCATGAACCCCAAGGCTTGAAGGACTGTCCTTGCAGTCAGCCTGGACTGTAGAGACATTTGATGGAAATAAAGTGAAAGGCTTTTCTGTTTGTCCGGGGTCAAAAGGCCATCTGGGAAGCTGTATTCAGTCTCACACCCAGAAAGCACATGTCCTGAGAGGGTACTAGACTGGACTTTGTTTCGTTCACAGAATACCCTAGGCATCTTAACACTACCATCACATACCGTAGATGCTGAAGAAGCTTGTCCTTGTCTTGTGCAATAATCAGGCAATCGTCCAAATAAGGATAAATCTGTATTCCTTGCATCCTGAAAAAGGCTATCACTGGAGCCAGAACCTTTGTGAACACTCTGAAGCAGTAGATAAGCCAAAGGGCAATGCAGAGAACTGATAATGTAAATTTCCAGCTCGAAAACGCAGGTACTTCCTGCAACTGGGCCTGATAGGAATATGAAGATAAGCCTCTTTGAGATCCAGAGTTACCATCCAGTGATCTTTTCCCAGCAGAGGTAAAAGCTGTTGTAATGTCAACATTTTGAACTTTGGAATGTCCAAATAAGTGTTGAGGAGAGATAAATCCAAAATCGGTCTCCACGTGTTCCCTTTCTTTGGTACTAGAAACAGGCGGGAATAAAATCCTAGACCCACTTCTGAAAGAGGTACTGGCTGTATAGCTCCCATGTGAAGAAGTAATGAAATCTGTTTGTGAGCCTCTATCCTTTGACGAGGAGGAATGTCTGGCATACCTTTGAAAGGAGGCAATGTATGGAAATAAAACTTGTAACCTTTGTTTATAATGTCCAACACCCATTTGTCTTGGGTGACTAAAAGCCAGTTTTGCTTGAAGAGAGCTAGTTTTCCTCCCAAAGGAGCTGCCAGGCAAGAAGAATCTGGCAGCTGAAAATGCAGGTCATTGGGCCTGTTTACGAAAGGACTGGCCCCTACCCTCACCAGCAGATTGAGCAGGCGAACTCCATGTTCTTGGCCTGAAGGTACTCTGAGCTCTGCCCCTACCACGCCTAGATCTACCCCTAGACTGAGAATCAGAAGAAGGGTACGTCCACCCCTTAGTAGGCCAATTTCTACTAAACTTAGGAGGTTGCACCTGCAAAAAACCTTTAACAGTCTGCATAGACTTAGCCTTGTCCTCCATTTTCTTCAAAACAGACTCCACAGGGGGACCAAACAAAACTTCAGACTGTAAAGGGGCATCCAGAATTCTAGATTTAACATGTTCAGATAAATTCTGATCCTTAAGCCAGGCGTGCCTACGAAGAACTGAACCAGTGGCAGCCACTCTAGAAGAAGCCTGTAAGGCATCAAAGCCACACTGCAAAGAATGTTTCCCCACCTGTTCAGAAACATGCACCAAATCTTGCAATTCTTTACACTCTATGCCCTCGGCCAAAGCATCCACTTTAGATTTTAGCTGAGAAAGGAGGAAATTCTGATATTTCAACATATGAAACTGGCAATTTAAAGCCCTCATTGCTAAAGTAGAAGAGGTATACACCTTCTTACCCCATCTGTCCAAAGCTCTAGCTTCCTTATCTAGAGGAACCGGATTCTTTACAACAGAAGCCCTAACACCCTTAGGCCCCTGACTAATAGTTTCTGGGTCCGCCCTAGGACTCTTATATAGATATTTATGAGCCTCGGGTACCCTATAATACCTGTCCGGTTTAACTGGTGCAGGAGGCATAGAATCTGGATTAAATGAGGCCTCCGAAAAAACATCCTAAACCACATCCAAAACAGGAGGTATAGCCAAGGGTCTATGCTGTGGTAAAAACAAGAACTCCCTAAGCCTCTTCCTGGAATCTGAATAATCCTGTCCTTCCCACTTAAAATGTTCCCTCATAGAGTGTAAGGTTTCTGAAAATGAAAAATCCTCTGGAGGGGAAGCAGAAGGAGTGGAATCCTCTGCATCGGAATCCGAATAAGGAGGAAAATCTTGAATGTCTTCAGTAGAAGACTCAGAATCCTCTGAGGCCTGCTCCAAACTTTCCAACTCTGGCTCTACCCTGGGCCTCTTCTCAGGAGGGGACATGGAACCTCTAATTAAAGTAATCAAATCTTCTGCCATTTTAAGCATATGCTTCTTAGGCACAGACCCTAAAGAACCAGAACTAACACCAGAAGAAGGCAAAACAGACCTGCCCTTAGAAGGAGCCCTAGAAACAGTAGCAGAAGGCCTAACCCCCTTAGGCATAGAAGGGAGAATAGAAACCTGAGAGGCCCCCTCAGCCTGACCTGACTCCTGTGAGGCCACATCCTGTAAAATCAAGGTTTCCCCCTGAGACTCAACAGAAACTTCAGCCGGAACCACCTGTTCCACTGTAGTCTCTAAAGGACCGGCGTCCGAAATGGACGAATCATCCTGCCTAGGCTTTACAGATTTGTCTTTACGCTTCTTCGTGGAAGCGGGCGTCGGAGGATCCGACGGCATATTATAATTACACCGCTTGCCAAAGACTAACCTAGCGCAATCTAGCCTTCTCTTAATAGTGCGCTTATTAAACCTAGCACAAAACCGACACCCAACTACGTCGTGCTCCGGTCCCAAGCAAGGAATACAAAGCGAGTGGTAATCCCTATGCGGTATCTGCTTCCCACAAGAAATGCAATTATTCACTTTTTCTGACATCCGGTAAATAACTGAGGCAAGAAAAAACAAAAATGTTCCCCAACGGGGTACTTAGCCCAACTTGGTATCGGTCTGAAACTCCGAAAACGAAAAATTTCAGAAAGCCGAACGGCACTTGCAACGCTGCTTCTGCATCGGACCATGCGGCAAAAAAGACTGAGGATATGACGTCGGTCATGCGCTTTTATACCCTGACGCTCTGATGTCAGGGCTGTGCGCCCATGACCGACGTCAGCCTAATACTTTGGTATTCGGGCCGACCGAGGACAGCGGACTACCCATAAGTAAGGACTGCAGCAATGTGAGATGAAGAACATCTGATACAAGCACTCAACTCTCCTTGTCAATAAGGAGAAATTAATCGTAGGCACTAAACAGTCTATAATTGCAAAGTACATTGCAAAGGTAAGGGAAAACAGCTCGTATACTTTACAAAAAAAGCACCTAAACAGGCATGTCCAAGGGTCAGCTTCCAGTGATTTCTCCTGTCCACCTGGTGATTCTGGGCAAACTGGGGCAATGCAGCAACTGCCTCATGTACACAGACAACCCTCTCCTCCTACTACCCAACACTACAACCTACGAGAGATGCACTTACATAGCCAAAATGGAAGCAAAGCTCTCTCCAGCCAAGATTGTGCTAGACAGTCAAGAGGAGAAGGTTAACACCTGCACTACACCTCAAGCAACTCATAGCCCATCAAAACCCACACCATCAACACTCACACATAGCAACACTAAACCCACATATGCGGAGGCCCTTAACATTAACCTGCCCAAGCAACAAGGACCTCCAAAGCTGAAACGCAAACAAACACCAGTCACAACCAAAGTTACACATAGCTCACAACACCAGTGTGCCACCAAACAACAGCCCCTAAGGTAAGACAATGCACCCAACACTTTAGTCATAGGTGACTCTATATTCAGGCACACTGCTGTCCCACTCACCAGGCTGAACAAGGAGAAAATTACAGTCAGCTGCCTGTCGGATGCCAGGATCCACCACATAATGCATACACTCAAGTCACTCCACAACAAGTACAAATACGACTCTTTCATTGTCCATGCTGGAGTGAATGACTTGAGATGTACCTCCCTGGACTACATGAAAAGAGACATAGAAGAGCTCTCGGATCATGTGGCCCAGGCAGGTATGAGCCTAGCGCTGAGCAGCATCCTGCCTTTGCCCAAAATTATACCACAGTATAAGGACAAAATGATTGACTTCAACAATTGGCTAAGCTTCTGGTGTCATTCAAAGGGGATCCAGTATCTGTCTGCCTGGGAAGACATAGTAGACAAACCACAATGCTTTGCCATAGATCATCTGCACCTGCCACCCCTGGGATTCAGGTTACTGGCTAAAGCTCTTGCCACACCTATAGTGCCTTTTCTACATAAGGTTCAAAGGACAAAACCACCACCATAACAGATACAAGCATGCAAAATCTGAAGGTAATGCTAGAAGTCTATACCTCAAAATGCACTCTCTCGAGGCACTCCTAAAATGGAGAACATCGATATCTGTGCAGTAACTGAGACCTGGTTCAAGGCTCCAGAGAGCACCCCTGCAATACCAGGCTACAACTCTTACCACACTTTTCGGCCACAAAACCAAGACCGAAATACTAAAGGTGGAGGAGTGTCCATATTCACCAAGGATATTCACGACTCCAGGCTAGTTGCCCAACATAATGCATCTGAAATTATCCAGGTGCAACTAACACTAGGTAAGACTGCAATCCAAATTGTAGCTTGCTACAGATCCCCCACCATGCCCCAAGATTCTCACTACACCTTTCTAAACATACTGGAAAATATTAAGATACAACCAAACACCCTAATACTGGGTGATTTCAACTAGCTTGCCATTAACTGGGAAAACTACTTGGGTACCAACTCCTTTTCCCAACGGTTCTTGGAATTCATAAATTCCAACGCCCTGGATCAACTAATACATTGTCCCATCAGGGGCTCCAATATCCTAGACCTGGTCATTACCAACATGGGAGACAAATGCTCCACACCAGTGATCACTCCCTCATTGGTCAGGTCTGACCATAAGCAAATCGCCCTTGACATCCACATCCCACCCCCACACCCCAGTAAGGAAACCTCCTTAAAAAACTTCTCCAAAGCCAACTTCATGCTACTGAAGTCAGAAGTGACAAACTTCATGACACCCATGCAGACGGGATCTGAAAGTTTGACTGCAGAATCTTACACTAAGGCACTGTATGAGCACATCCACTTGTGCATGAATCGTGCCATCCCAAATAGAACCAAGATGCTCTCCTCCAAAAAAAGGAAGCCAAGCCGGTGGTCCCCTGCTATAAACAAACTATACAACAGAAGGAAGAAACTGTTGCAGAAAAGAGGAAACTCCCAGGATGCAAAAAACACCGTCACCAGCCTCAGTAAGAAGCTGAGATCCCTCATAAAATCCTCAAAAGCTAGTTACGAAAATAAAATTGCCAAAGATTTCAAAGACAACCACAAGGCATTCTATAGTTATGTCAAAAATCTAAATGGCAATGCTCAGATCTGCTTCAACAGAATAGCATTAAATATACTGATCCCAAGGATATTGCCAATATCCTGGCAGATCGATTTAGTGCCAACTTCACCCACCTCTCACCCCCTAAAGGGCCCATCTCAATACCAAAAGATTGCCAAATTCCGGTAATCATGGCCACACAGGTAGAAACCGCACTGTCCAAAGCTAAGAATACAGCATTCATGGGACCAGATGACATCCCAGGCTGTGTACTACATGAACTACAAAATGAACTGGCACCTCACCTAAGTGTCATGTTTAATCATAGCCTCACCTCAGGCTTTGTGCCCACTGAGTGGTGCACAGCTACAGTTATTCCACACCACAAGGGGGGATCCACCTTGGCTCCCAGGAAGTATCGTCCCATCAGTCTGATGAGCTTGATATGCAAGAGCATGGAACGCATAAACAAAGACATTGACAACCGTCAAACACTGGACCACACCCAGTTTGGGTTTGTGAAGGGCCGTTCTTGTCTCCTGAACCTGACTGACTTCTTCAAATCAGTCTCCAGAGCTGTGAACGAGGGTAAGGCGGTCCACACAGCTTATCTGGACCTCGGTAAGGCCTTCAACACCATGCCCCACTCTGGAATCTTAGATAAACTTACTAAGCCGGGCATAAATCCCTGTGTCACTCAATGGGTTGCCAACTGGCTTACTGACAGAACCCAGACTGTAAAAGTAGCCGACTCCAAATCCAGCTCCAGACAAGTGACAAGTGGAGTACCTCAGGGTTCAGTCCTGGGACCACTCTTGTTTGGCATCTACTTCTCCGAAGTACAGGCCAACACTAAGGGACTCTGGCTAACAAAGTTCGCAGAGGACTGCAAACTGGTAGCCATTATTGAATCCCCAAATTATGTGGATATTCTACAAAAGGGTCTTACAGAAACAGATGCCTGGTGCCAGAGCCATGGGCTCAAGCTTAATGCCAAGAAATGTGTAGTTATCCCCTTTGAAAAAAAAAAACATGTACCTATGAATTACCACATAGGCGGCAGTACACTAAACATCAAAAGTGTGATGAGAGACATAGGGACACAGGTGGACAGTGGTCTCACTTTCGATACCACATCGCCACAACAGTCAGGAAATCCTTCCATGTGGCACACCTCATCACTAAGGGCTTTTCATCCAAAAAAAAGGAGGTCATTGTCCCACTGTACTCATCCCTCATTAGACCCATTATAGAGTATAATGCCCCATTTGGTATGTACCTCACAAGACATCTGCAACAGCTGGAAAGGCCACAGAAATACCTCACTAAAAGAATAACAGGCCTAAAGCAGATGTCATATGCTGACTGTCTAAAAACCTCCAGCTATACTCTGTGGCATATCATGTACTCAGAGGTGATCTCTGCTTAACATACAAAGCCATGTCAAACCCTGAACTGTTGGGCATGCTCCACTTAAAGAAATCCCAATCCCTCAGAGCCGCACGCTCCAGAGATCTAAACCTTGTCATCACAATGAACAAAACATTCTGGAGGAATAGGTTCCTGACCCAGAGACTCCCCATACTCTGGAACAGACTGCCCATACATGTCAAGCAGAGTGCCTGCTTGGCCCTCTTCAAAGGGAAACTTGATGATTGGATGGGAGATTATTCACCCCGGGGATCATGTCAGTCGCACTGCTAGACAGGGGTCCAGAGAAGTAAATATTGTGGGAAGAAATATCCAGGCAATTGTTATGGCTAGGCTTGTATAGGCCCTAGGGCCAATAGCCTAGTACCAACCTATGAACCTAAGTGCAGGCTGAGGGAATCAATCCTTGGTGCCTCAGACACAGCATTGCAGTATATTTATATATATATATATATATATATATATATATATATATATATATATATATTTATATATAATATATATATATGTATGTGTG
>NC_056736.1:695706822-695756822 GCF_019279795.1 Protopterus annectens
AGAACTAATCCACCAACTGATGTGGTTCAGGCATACTCAAGTAAGTCAGATACTGGTGTGAAGGGGATGTAATCTCTGTGACCATTGAAAGCACTGTGTTTTATGTAGTATTCTCATGTGGTATCTTGCTAATGGGACTAATGCAATAATACAAGCCATCAGCCCTAAAAAAACAAGAGAACGAGTCTTGCCTGTAGACATGGATGTCACACCATGTGATAAAGAATGGGGAGTTTGCAGTTTTTTGAACCATGTATATCTCGTATCCAATAAATTCCATGTTCTGTGTGGGTGGCAGTTTGCTCTTCATGTGACTGACTATTATTCCTAACTGGTCTATAGGACTGAGAAGGAATGTCTGGTATTGCCGTAGTAGATGATTGGCTTCTAACTGCTACCTCCAAGGATCTCAGTTCAGGAATACTTGGCTCCCTTACAGTGGTAGATGAGCTGCTACCATTGCCGTAACCTTATTGAACACTCAAGGGGGCTGTGGTGAGTTTAAATGGCAGTGTTCTGCACTGGTAGTGAGTAGCTCCTAGTTGGAAATGCAGGAATCTTCTGGAGTGGCTTTGGATCTTGATTTGATAGTAGGTGTCCTGGAAAATGATAGCGCACATCCATTCGTCCTTTCTACCATGACCATTCTGAACTTTGTCTGTTTGACATACTGATTTAGGTGGCTGATATCCAAGACTGGTCTGAGGTCCCCTGTCTTTTTTGGAACTTAAATGAACCTGGAATAGACTTTGGGTCCTAACTGGTCAGGGGACCATTTGGATGACTCTTTTGGTCAGCAACTTTAACAGATAAGTTGTTGCAGATTCCAACTGATTGGGTGGTGTATCAGGAATATTCTGTCTTTTCTTTGTAACTGATAAAAAGGGTATAGCCTTTGGTGATTACCGTGGCACCCATGAATCATGACATTATGGTTTGCCAGGCTAAAGGGTGTAAGGTTAAGCATCCCCAACTGCCGCCAGAGTGCAGCAGTCAGTCCACCATTCAGGGAGGCAAAAGCAGACTGCAGAACAATGGTTTCTCAGTGAAGGGTCCATGGAAACTTTGGTTCTACTGGCTGCTTCTGCCTTCTGGGTGGTGTCTATTTGAATTACTTCCATCACTGACACAGGGAGGTCTGTCTGCAGGAGCATCTTGATGAAAATATGTGATTTTTTGAACCACATTTTCCTACCTCCTCTTTACTTCCTTGAAAATGATTTTTGAGAAGCAGAAGAACAGATTCCCATGGTAGACAAGGTTTAACCATCGTGTTCACTCCTTGTAAGTGTTTCCTTTACCTTAGGTTCAAACAGAGTGGAACTATCATTGTGACATTTATAAAGGATGCCTTGAAGCCCTCCATGAAATTGTATAGCCACATCCAGGCATGGCATTGCATGGTAATATCTGTACATTCTGCTCTTGATGTGAGCAAGCTTCTTAACCAGAAAGTGGTCTGAGACTACTGAGAAATTGGGCTATGCTCCTCAATGGTCACCTATAAGATTAAACCACTTGGAAGTTACATCAGATCACTGCTGAGACTTAAACCAAACTTTACTAAAAATAACAGAATTTACATTTAAGTAGACTAGGAAGGAGATTCAATTTTAGAGTCTACAGTTTTAGCTCACTGGGGTTGCACTGGGATTTCTCCATAGGTTGAGAATCATCATTCTAATGCACACCCTAAAGGGAAATCTAGCAGCAGCAAGGCATACTGGAAAACTATAATTTTATTAACAAGAAAAGATCTGTCATTTAAGGAGGAAGGCTGCATTTAATATCAGTCACAGGGCCACATTTGATATAGACTGCAGGGTAGACATTTGGGTATCCACTGTTTTTTCGGATGTCTGAAAGTAAGCTACCTGAAAAACACTTGGAAAGCTCTTTGATTAAGTCTGTTTGGAAACATATCAGATGTACTAGGTAGTACACAGCTCGAACTGCAAAGGTCACTGATGCATAAGTCCATTTCCCTAGTCTGCCCAATGTCCTGCACTCCCTGTTAGGGGGAAGGACAGAAGAACTTTCCTCAGATAGTTTGCTCTTTCTGCCATCTATAGGAGGACCTTAAGACCAGTGTTTCTTATCCTTTGAGACAGTGGGCCCTGCAACATCAGGGTCCTTCCAAGAATTCTGAGTAACAAGGTCTTTTAGTGCGGCAGGAGCTGGGACCACCCAGGACATTGATGGGCCAGACCCAAATTCTACAAGGAACATAGACACATCAGAAGAAGGGGCCTCTGAGGACCACCCTCCCTCTGCTTCATCAATTCTAGTAGGTTACCAAACATGATGCCCTCAGGGAGAGATCATGAGGATCCTTCTCCATCATCTAAATCCATGAATTCAGTGATGGACTCAGGAGAGAAGTCTATATGCTTCTGTTTACATGTCCTCTTTCACAGAATGTGTTTCAAGGGCTCTGACAGAGAAACATTCAAATTGGACAGGGAGGTCCAATGTTGAGCTGCCTCAAAGCTAACTGAGTCTGACTGCCCCTGTCGACTTGAATGAGAGGAAAGAGGCACAGATTTCGATGGAAGTCAGGATGGAGCTGAAATTGGTGCATGCACCTGTCTACTTGGCCTGGTCAAGGCCCTTTCCACGGCCTCGAAAGATGACTCAGCTAATGGAGGTGAGGAGAAACTACCTCCATCAGCCCACTCAGTCGGTTTCCTGACTCCAAAAGAGGTTGATTCTGAGGAAGAATTGTGAGCCAAGCTGTCTAGTGCTGAAGCACTAATGGGGAGAAATGGCTCTGAAAACTTCAGAGTCAACTCTAGTGTTCTAGTTCTGATCCAGACACTTTGGCTTTGGGTCTCTTCTTGACCCAAAACCATTGACGTCAAAAGAGTAAGAGAAGAAGTAGAAGCAAAAGTCTGCAGGGCCTTCTGGTCTGACTACACTGCGGTGGATAAATAAATGTACAAAATGGAGCGACCAGTGTTAACTAAAACCACTAGTACAAAATACGCACTGTCATCAGTCAGGAAATCTCGAAAAGTTTTTTTTGTGTAGTCAAACACAAATAGCAGCAACCAAAGAATTCAGCAATAAAATCCACTTTAATAATAAAACTGGAAAACCACTGGATTGAGCGCTTTCATCCCCTGACCAGGGACTTCATCAGAATCAACACTCATTTCATTTGTGGTGGAAGTATTCTGACCCATGAGTGTCAGGTCCGGGAAAGGAGTCTGTGTTGGAGCAAGATGAGACAGGGTCAGATGGCCTGTTCTCTACCCTGCTGTGGGGACAGTGCTAGAAGGACCCCCAGTTGCATCTGTGTCCTGAAAAATGTTCTCATCATCCGGTTGACATCCATCTTGGTAAAGCATCTGGTGGATTGATCAAACCTTAGTGAAGAAGCTGCAGATACTGGTCTTGATGCTTACTTGTGTTGGAGTATGGGTGAATGCAACCTGGGGCTAAATGGCCCAGGAAAAAAGTAGGTTTTGGAGAAGAAGTTGGATCTGAGTTGCAAATGGATCTGACTGCCTCGATGACTTATGTGTCAATCCCAAGAGAACAGCTAGATCCAGAGACCTTTTCCTCAACTTTTCTGCTTCCTTTCTTTTTGTCTGTTCTCATCTGTTTTTTCTCCATGTTTTTCTTTGGAACTTTCTTGCCATCTCTCCTTTCTCTTCTCATTAGAGGGAGAAGTAGATGGTTGCTTAGATTCAGAGAACATAATAGAACCTGTCTGACAGGGAAATAAACCCTTGAGGATTAACTTTTTTTTCTGCTTTGGAGGACTCATGTTCCAAAGGCAGGAACAGATACTGCAGCTATCCTGTAAATGAGAGGAACCTAAACAGTAGACAGAAAGGGAATGGGGTCTTAGGAAAACAAATATGTCCACAAGCTGAACATTTCTTGAATCAAATAGGCTTGTCAGACATCAGAACAACACAATAAATAAATAAATAAATAAAAACAACCAAGTCGTTTTTATATTACTGGAATCATTATTTTTTAAAAGAACTTATACTGGTGCAGAGACAGTACTTATACTAAAATGAAAAACTTATATTTCTAACTGACTGTAGCAGTAAGTATTAGAAAAAGCTATCTACCCAAACTAACTCTAAAACTAAGTTAGACCTAACTCTAAGTAATAGTCCTACAAGTAAAGGTAGGAGTGGAAAATTTTAGACAGAAATTTGCTTTCAAAACATGCGGCAAATGAGATTGGTGGTAAATCAGCTAGGAGGAGGGAATTGTGGGTAGGGGAGGAGTCAGTGCTCTCAGATCAAATACTCTGGTATAAAGTAATGAGGTCGGATCCAACAACCAAACGTTGAATCAGATGAAAATAGACAACATCCAATCTGTATTTCCAGTAAGGTTTCCCACATTCCAGAACCTTTTAATGTGAGAAGAACATGCCAGATGTTGTAGCTATTATGACTGTTTAACAGGTTAAATTTTCTGAGGCTTCCAAGAATCCTTCTCTTTCTCATCATCTTACACATATGCTATAGTCATAAAATTATAGGCTCATCAGTCACCAAGCTTACAGTCTATTGCTCTTCAAGAAGCTAGAATCCTACAACCCCACACCAGTGCTATTTATTTCCCATAATGCATATCAAAGATATGTTTCAAGGAAGTTAATAACTGACTTTTTCTGGTGGTAAGGGGAAGCTAATTCAGTGATGGAGGAAGATATTGTGCAATGTATTTATCATGTTTTTTGTTTTCTGTTATTGATATTTTTTAATATTAAGTTCCCAGCTCTGGTGTTTGTTCCTCCACTGGTTAATTCAATAGATAGACTACACAATACAATCTTATTAAACATTACATTGTAGACCAGAAAGTGGTGAACTCTTAGTAAGGTTATGAGAAACAGAATATAATAGTTTCTGAAGCCTTTCTGAATATTTAAGTTTTCTAACCCTATGTTTTTTCCCAGTATGGAGTCATTGTACAATTTTGCATTCTTTTGGGTGGATTGTCAGAAGACTGTAAACCTTAGCTTTTATTCAGTAATGGTTTGGACTGTTGAGTTGTAATGTAGTATATTGATCTCACTGGTGAGACAAGACCAGACCTTTAAAATCAGATGGGCTATGGAATGTTTTCCCGTTATGGCAGATAGACACTGGTCAGATTTTAAATTGCTACTTACTATTCCCACTTAGATCCTTAGTGATGGTTGTACATTTCAAGGTTTCACTATATCCATTATAATCATAATTTATGTCCCTTTTGTCAAATCCCATGATTTTAAAGTATGGTCAGTCAAGTGTACCATAGGTTCATAGGTAAATAGTAGGCTAGCTGCACTTCTGGGCCATTTAAGCCTAGCCAATTTTCCTTTCAAAAGGGGGAATCAAACCCTGTACATTGTTTTTGTGAGGAAAACACATTAACCATTATACCAACCTACACCCAATCCCTCAGCACTCTGTAATCTGTATTTGAACCCTGTATTAGTTCTGCTCTTACAACTTTACTGCATTAATACATTGAGGTGTGTATTTTTGGTAGAATATCTTTGAGAATTTCAGCATCCTTTATTGAAGTGATTATGTTGCCTAGTTGACAGTCATCAGTATAACTAGTTATAATGTGTCACTTTTATGTCTGTGAAGAATAGTCCAAAAAACTGGCCTGCATATGGAGCTCTGTAGGACACTGCTACTACCTTTGTTGAACAGGCAGGTCATCTCCCACCCTGTGTAGTTAGACAGTGTTTTTTGGGCCAGTATTTTATCCGGTGATTTACATAAAGAATGATGTTTAATACTTTTAATTTATCAATTGTTCCTTTATTTAGAATAGTGTCAGAAGCCTTTCCAAGTTCCCAAATAAGAAGCATGCAGTGTTGGTTCTTCATCAAATACTTGTGTGTGTGTGTGTGTGTGTGTGTGTGTGTGTGTGTGTGTGTGTGTGTGTGTGTGTGTGTGTGTGTGTGTGTGTGTGTGTGTGTGTGTGTGTGTGTGTGTGTGTGTGTGTGTGTGTAGATGGGTGTCTGTGCATGCATGTTTGTGCCTGGCAAGACATGTGTCCGTTTGTGTATCTGTGTGTGAATGAGTGCGTGTGTGTATGCTGTAGTAGACTGTTATCCCTTCCTAGACTGATTTCTACCTTATATTCTTGCTGGTATAACCTGTTGTTCCCTACAATCTTCAGTATGATAAAAAGGTTATCAGAAAATGAATAAACAATAGAAGGGTGACATATTACATTCTGCTTTGCTAGGATGGTTGCTTTTGGCACATCCCTTTATATCGTGTGCATGTGTGTGTGTGTTGGCAATATACAGCACATGCTCTAAGACTAACCTAGTCTACTTCTGAGATTGTACAATACTGGAAAAGGGTATTTCCCAACCCTGATATTATAGCAATCTCACATAACTGTAGATCAGCTGTTATTTCAACCAGACTGCGGTGGTGGTGCTGCGGTAGCGTTGTCGCCTCATAGCAAGACGTTGTCCTGTTTGATTTTCAGCTAGAGCGTCTTCTGTGTGGAGGCATACGTGAATGGGGCGTGCCTTCGTTGAAGGTTGTGCATCAGGGCTGGTAACCCGGTACATAAAAATCCACTACCAATCATTAGCGGACCGGAGTTCCGCTGTGGCGACCTCTAACCGGGAAAAGCCGAAAGACACAAACAAACAAACAAGCTGTTATTTCAACCAGAAATGTACATACAAAACAGCTGTCAACTAACCAACAGATGTTTAAGCACTGGATATAACTCCATTAACAAACCTGCACAATCAATCAGAGTACAAGGCAAAAATGATATAATCCATCAAAAGAAAAATGCCAGCACCTTCAAAATGCAGTAAAAATAAGACTTTAATATCAGGCAAGCAACACAATACAGATTGTTAGCTAGTTTTCTCAAAAAGCATCCTGGGTGTGCTCTACCACATCAGAAGCACAATTAGATTAAATATGGCATGGTATAACTATCCCAGAAAATCAAAACACAATATTTACAAATATATAAATTATATGACCTGGCCAATGCAGGTCACTGCGTTAAAGGACATTTTTCAAAAAGCATAATACGCTATAGCAAATAGAGACATATTTAAAAAAATATATAAATTAATGAAGTGTTCAGTAAATAATTTGATTACATCCAGGATATTCTATCTTAAATATTTAGTTTATGCCAGGTTTGCACGTTGCTCTCAAATTAATGAGCCGCATGCATTATTTTTTTGTCTGTAAATTGAACAAACAACTACTCTACATGTGGGGGTGTGTCTTTCGGCTTTTCCCGGTTAGGGGTCGCCACAGCGGAACTCCGGTCCGCTAAAGATTGGCAGTAGATTTTTACGTGCCGAGTTGCCAGCCATGACGCACAACCTTCAACGAAGGTACGTCCATTAACGCATGTCTCCACACAGAAGATGCTCTAGCTGAGAATCGAACAGGACAACGTCTTATTGTGAGGCGACAACGCTACCGCAGCACCACCACCGCAGTATGAACTTGTTTAGTTAAACTGGCATTCTGTGTTTGTTTGTGTCTTTCGGCTTTTCCCGGTTAGGGGTCGCCACAGCGGAACTTCGGTCCGCTAATGATTGGCAGTAGATTTTTTACATGCCGAGTTTGCCAGCCCTGACGCACAACCTTCAACGAAGGTACGCCCATTCACGCATGTCTCCACACAGAAGACTCTCTACTGAGAATCGAACGGCACAACGTCTTGCTGTGATGCGACAATGCTATTGCAGCACCACCACCGCAGCAACAACTACTCTGTATGTATTTTGTCAATTCTTATAAAGCTTACCTGTCAGCCTTGAAACATCAAAAATCTGGACAAAGGCCCATGAAAGGTAGGCACAACTGGTCAAAAATCAGAATGTTGATTAGCATAAAATTTGCGTACATACTCATGTCACCTCACACACTCTAATGGAATTGTGGGATGCCATCATGAACACTGAGTCACTAAACAATAATAAATAATTGCAGTCATTTGAATTTCAAACCTCATATCCCTCAAAGCTCTCAAAGCTCCCAAAGCAATAAGTTGAAGGATCAATATTGCTTTGAGCTATCAGATTACGACTTACAGCGCCTTCTCCTTCTACAATGCAGCTTAAACGATATTATTTCAGTCGTCACCCAGATGGAAGGAGAATAGCAGTACAGGTGTTGTCAGCATCGTGCAGAATCATTCTGATTACACCTGCACTTAACACTAGCATCCTGATCTTGCAGTTAATACCGTGCTTTGCTCATGGTTCACAATTATGAAGTCCTGCCTTCCTAATCTGCAGTCACATTTCTTGTAAAAAGGAAAAAAAGTTGATCAGTCTTAAGAATTCAATGAACATTTCATTTGAACGCACGCACTACTATAAAAGATTGATGGTTTGGAAAACTGTGTCCCACACATCAAGACATGTCATTACCTTCAATATTTCTTAGCAATAAACATTTGACAGCATATAAAAATGTTATAGCAGGATGAATATATCACATCCTGTTATAGCATGACCAACAGAAGCAAAGCTGCCTTAAAGACTGTTGAATTCACAGTACACAGCCTCGTGTAGTGCAGTGTTCTTTTAAAGTTAGTGACAAATAATGAAACATCCTGCATTCTGAACCATATTACTAGACAGTCAGTACAATTTTTAACCAGCCTTCATTCATTTACCACAATCGGTATTTCAGGGTCTGCTGCCAGTACTTTCCTACAAGTCACTGCAATTCAGAGATTTCACTCTTCACAGCTTTTTGTTTGCAACCTTTACTGACTACAGTATTCCCCACCATATGGCAATTTTACACGTAGTAGAGTGGTAGTAACTCAGTCGTCTTTAGGGAAAAAAAAGAAGTAATCTTTGCAAAGAGTTCAGTCACCACTTTGATTTCTTACCTTATTACAGTGTTTCAACTGTGGAAGCTACAATAGCTATACTTTAGCTCAGAGCTCCCTTTGCGCAAACGCTGCCACGGTTCTGTGTAACAACTGCGTTTTGCTGTGTAGCTCCAGTTCTGAATATTAGCTATACTTTCCAGAAAGGAAATTACATCTGTCAGTCATTCATCTCTAATACATATAACAACAAGGCGTGGGGTTTTATTTATATGTTTTAATACATAGGAACACATCAGGATGACCAGCAGCATCATTAAATATGAACAAACTAGTTAACAGACAGACCTTATCTACATACATGATTACATCTCAACAGCTAACTACAAAATGGCAGTCAGGCTTTCACGTGCTCACTATTTATACACTTGTGCAAGCCCCTGGATAGCTGCTTAAAGGTATATATACACACATTGATATACATCATCCCTCTTAAAAATATTGCCCTTTATACAAAACAGTGTTAGAGGTAGAGATGCATTACTATAAATATATAATGAATAAAACACAATGTTCATGTCCAAGTTGCTTCATAGCTGCTACATGGTTTAGAGATTCAATCGTATCACATAACACAACAGTTGGGATCAAATTTAGCAACAGGGACAGTCTGCGGTGCACAACTCGTATCAGGAACTTCTTGATTCATCACAGGAACAGGATTGTCCTCTGGAACTTCCTCTGGAAATGGAACACTGGACAACTCACTCTAAGATTGAGTCTTTCTCACAGGCTATGTGCTGTGGTATAGACTCAGACACCGGCTTCAAATGGTTCCGATTCTGCCTAAAATATGCTCCTGAGTCTACAATGTACGATCTCAGCTCTGGACCAATATTCTTCACGGCACCAACCCGATCATAACCTCTGGACATTTGCTTCCTTACCACTTCTCCTCATAATGGATTGAGCTGTTTGCTGGTCTTATCATAACAGGACTTCTAGGTTAAGTGCTTCTTCAACAAATTGGCTTTCACTGACCTGTTGTTCTTGACACATGAACCAACAAGTGACTACTGAGTGGTAATGTGGTTCTGGTTTGTCTCGACAGAAGTCTCTGAGCAAGTGAACCAAGATGTTTATCATGAGGAATATTTCTGGGATTTAAGAGATTCAGGAAAATATCACTATTGTCTCGTTTTGACTTCTCAAGTAACTGTTTTGCACTTTGAGCTGCACATTCTTCTAAACCATTTGACAGCGGGTACTCTGGACTACTTGTGACATGAGTAAAGTCCCATTCTTCAGCAAATCTTTTGAACTGTTGGCTTGTAAACTGTGTGCCATTGTCAGAAATAACTTTGTGTGGACTTCCATGTACAGCAAAATGATGTTTCATCTTAGTAATGACTGTACTGGATGCTAGGTTACGAATTAAGTCAATTTCGAACCAATTAGAGTAAGAGTCTACTAACACCAAATAATGTTGACCATTCCACTTGAAGATGTTGGTGGCTGCTGTCGACCAATGTAGTTCCAAAATCTGGTTAAGCTGAAGTGGTTCCTTCTGTTGATGTGGCTTTCTGCTATTACACACCGAACAAGATAAAAGTGCCCTCTCAATGTCTTGTGATATTGAAGTCCAAAATACTAGTCCTCTCGCCCTTCTTTTGGTAGATTCAGTTCCTGGTTGACCACGATGCAAGATAGTAATGTTCTCTAGTTGCAAGGACTTTGGAACAATTACTTTCAAACCTTTCATTATGATACCTTTGTCAGACAAAATCTCATCTCTGTAGGGAAATTAAGGTTGCACTTCTTGAGGTAAACCAGATTGCTCTGCCATCCTTGATTGATAAAGTGGTTGACCCTCTGTAAAACTGGATCTGTAGCTGTGTGATCTCTCAGTTCATCAAGACATGTGGAAGAGAGATTTTTCACTTTCATACCTTCAACATCAAGGTTCTCATTCTCATTCTGTTCTGTGGTGTCTCTGGGCAATCTGGATAAGGTATAAGCAAGATAAAGAAGTTTACCTTTCTTGTAGACAAGATTGAAATTGTACTTCTGTAATTTTGGCATTATACGTTGCAGTCTGGCTGGACTTGAATGCATAGGCTTTCTCAAAATAGTGACTAATGCCAGGTGGTCTGTTTCGATCTGGATAAGTCTACCATAAACATAATCATGGAACTTCAAACATGCAAACACAATTGCCAAAAGCTCTTTCTCAATCTGGGCATACTGCATCACAGTTTGGGTAAGAGTTCATGATGTGTCAGCAGCCGGTTGATCGTCGTGTAGAATGACTGCACAAAGGCCAAATTCTGAAGTATCACAGGAAAGTGTAACTGGTTTATGAACATCATAATATCTGAGAGTTGGTGGACTAACAATTCTCTGTTTTAGGACATCAAATGCTCTTTGGTATTGCTGTAACCAAAACCAGGATACATCTTTACGTGTTAGCTCTCTAAGTGGTGATGATAGTTGGCTCAAGTCTGGAATGAACTTGCCTAGGTAGTTGACCATGCCAAGAAAACATTGCAGGGCTTGAACATTGTCTGGTGTTGGCATCTTCAGAATGGATGTTTGCTTTGAAGGGTCTGGTCGTAGGCCTGTACTAGTAAATAGGTTACTAACATAAAGAACTTCTTGTAGCCTGAATTTGCATTTGTGTGGGTTGACCTTGAGATTCACTTGACATGCCCTTTTTAGAACTTTTCTGAAGTTTCTGTTGTGTTCAGCTTCATCATGTCCTCCTAATAGTAGGTCATCTACTATGATAGCACAAGGATACCCAGAAAAAATTTGCTCTATTGTACATTGAGAGACTTCACTTGCAGAATTTACCCCAAATGGCATTCTCAGAGATCTGTACCTGCCAAATGGAGTACTGAATTTAGTGAGCAATGAGGATTTTTGTCAAGCTGAATTTGCCAGAATGAACTCTTTTCATCTAAGGCAAAAAAAAAAAAAATAGTGACATTTGGCATCAAGGCAATTTCTTTGACTGTGCGCATTGGATGAAGAGGTCTTTATAGTGCTTTGTTCAAATCTTGTGGGTCAATACATATTTTGATGTCATCTGAGCTTTTCTTATGAGCTACCACCATGGAAGATACCCATTCAGTTGGAGTTTTGACTGGACAAATCACACCTTATAGGTTCATAGGTAAGTAGTAGGTTATCTGCCCGAAGGCATTTATAAGCCTAGCTGGAATGTGTTGGCTTTCGCAGCCCCCTTAGATTAGTTCCCTGAGCCTCTGTCCAGCAGAGCCATTGAAGTGATCCCTGGGGTAAACTTTCTGTTTCCCATCCACTCGTCAAGGTTACTCTTGAAGAGGGTTAGCGAGGAGCTCTGCCTAATGTAGATTGGAATCTTGTTCCAGAGCATGGGAAGTCTCTGGGACAGGAATCTATCCCTCCAGCACGTCCTATTTATTGTAGTGGTGAGGTTTAGATCCCTGGAGCGTGTGGCTCGAGGGGATATGGTCTTCTTTAGGTGGAGCATGTCCATCAATTCTGGGTTGGACATGGCCTTCACCACTTAGAGAGCATCAGGACCACGAGAGCTAAAGACTTAAACCTCGGCACAAGTATGAATAGGACATGCTGGAGGGATAGATTCATAACCCAGAGGCTTCCCATGCTTTGGAACAAGATCCCAGTTCATATTAGGCAGAGCCCCTCACTGACTCTCTTCAAGAGAAATCTTGATGAGTGGATGGGAGATCGTAAGTTTACCCCAGGGGTCACATCCGTGTCACTGCTAGACAGGGGCACAGTAAACTAATTCTATTATATAAGGGGACCTTCATTGTGTCACTACTAGACAGAGGCACAGTATTCTAAATTTATTCTGTACATTTTTGTACCATTTCATGGGGTGGCAAAAGCCACATCACTATGGCTAGGCTTACAAATGCCCCAGGGCAGATAGCCTAGTACTAAACTATGAAACTATGTCAGGCAGAGATCACCTCTGAGTAGGCGGTATGCAACCAAGTACAGCTGGAGTTTCTTCAGTCAAGCTGCATAGGCCATCTGCTTGAGTCCAGTGATCCTCTTGGTGAGGAACTTCTGTGGTCTTTCCAGTTGTTGCAGGTGTCTTGTAAGGTACATCCCAAATGGGGCATTGTACTCTATGATGGGTCTGATGAGTGATGCGTAAAGGGGCCCAATGACCTCTTTCGATCTGGATGCAAACCCTTTTGTGATTAAGTGGGCCACATAGAAGGATTTTCTAACCACTTTGGCAATGTGATTATCAAAGGAGAGTTTACTGTCTTCTTGGGTCACCAGATCCCTTATTACGTCTTCCGTATTTAGGGGGCTACCACCTATGTGGTAGTTTGTGGGTACTTTGTTTTTTTCCAAAAAGGAGGACTATGCACTTTTTGGCATTTAGCTTGAGACCATGGTTTTGACACCAGGTATCTGTCTCAGTGAGATCCTTTTGCAAGATGTCTGTGTCAGCTGGAGAGTCAATTATAGCCCCTAGTTTGCAGTCGTCTGTGAACTTGGTGAACCATAGTCCTCCTGTGCTTGCCTGTACCTCTGAGAAGTATATGCCGAACAGGAGGGGTCCTAGGACTGAGCCCTGGGGAATGCCACTTGTAATAGGTTTAGAGTCAGACCTAGCTCCTGCAACTCTCACCATGTGGGTTCTGTCCGTGAGCCAGTTGGCAACCCATCTCGTGACGTAGGGGTTTATGTTCAGGCTGGTGAGCTTGTCTATAATACCTAAGTGGGGAATAGTGTCGAAGGCCTTTGCAAGGTCTAGGTACTCTGTGTGGACCACCTTTCCCTCGTCTATAGCCTTGGTAACTGTCTCAAAGAAGTTCACCAGGTTTAGGAGGCATGATCTGTCCTTAACAAAGCCGAACTGGGTTGGGTCCAGTGTTTGGAGGTTTCCAATTTCTCTGTTAATGACATCCATGATGATGCACTCCATAGCTTTGCAGACCAAGCTAGTCAGGCTTATAGGGCGATAGTTCCTGGGGTCCGTTGTGGCTCCACCTTTGTGGAGCAGAATAACCATTGCTGTGCGCCACTCTGTGCGCACGTAGCCTGTGGAGAGGCTGAGTTTAAACAGTGTGTTTAGGTGAGAGGTTAGTTCGTCTTTGAGATCATGTAGGACACAGCCTGGGACACCGTCCGGTCCCATTGATGCTGTGTTTTTGGCTTTGGAAAAGGCTGTTTTAACCTGAGTGTCTGTGATTTCAGGGGCACTACATTCTTCTGGTATAGTTATGGGCCATTTTGGGGGTGAGAGGGGGTGAAGTTTGCACTGAACCTGTCTGCCAGGATGTTTTCTGCACTAACTCCGAGCAGATCTGAGAATTAGGTTCATAGGTTCATAGGTTCATACTAGGCTATCTGCCCTAGGGCATTTATAAGTCTAGCCAGAATGTGTTTGGCTTTCGCCACCCATTTTAAATTTATTTTGCTATGCCCTTTTTCAAGGTTAGTATACTGTGCCTCTGTCTAACAGTGACACAGAAGTGATACCTGGGGTAAACCTACGATCTCCCATCCACTCATCAAGATTCCTCTTGAAGAGAGTCAATAAGGGACTCTGCCTAACCTGGACTGGGATTTTATTCCAGAGTGAAGGGAGCCTCTGGGTTATGAATCTGTCCCTCCAGCATGTCCTATTTATTTCAGTGCTGAGGTTCAAGTCTCTCGAGCGCGTAGCTCGATGGGATTTGGATTTTCTGAGGTGCAGCATGTCCATTAATTCTGGGTTGGATATGGCTTTATACGTCAGGTACAGATCGCCTCTGAACAGGCGGTATGCCACTGAGTAGAGCTGGAGTTTCTTTAACCGGGCAGCATATGGCATCTGTTTGAGCCCTTTGATCCTCTTGGTGAGGTACTTTTGGGGTCTTTCCAGTTGCTGCAGGTGTCTGGTAAGGTACATCCCAAAAGGGGCATTGTACTCAATTATGGGCCTGATGAGGGATGGGTAAAGAGGCACGATGACGTCCCCTGATCTAGATGTGAATCCCTTCATGATTAGGTGGGCTATATAAAATGTTTTTCTAACCATTTTGGCCACGTGGTTGTCAAATGAGAGATTGCTATCAACTTGGGTCCCCAGGTTCCTAATTACTTCTTCTGTACTTAATGGATTACCACCTATGTGGTAATTTGTGGGCACTTTGTTTTGCCAAAGGGATGACTATACACTTTTTGGCATTTAGCTTGAGGCCATGGCTCTGGCACCAGTTGTCTGTTTCTATGAGGCCCTTTTGGAGGATGCTTGTGTCGGCTGGAGAGTCGATTATGGCACCCAGTTTGCAGTCATCTGCGAACTTGGTCAGCCACAGTCCTTCCGTGTTGGCCTGTACCTCCGAGAAATATATACCGAACAAGAGAGGTCCCAGGACTGAGCCTTGTGGGACACCGCTTGTAACTGGTTTGGAGTCTGACATGGCTCCAGCAATTCTAACCATGTGGGTTCTTTCCTTGAGCCAATTTACAATCCATCTAGTGACATAGGGGTTTATATTTAAGCTGGTGAGCTTATCTATAATGCCCGAGTGGGGTATCGTATTGAAGGCTTTTGTGAGGTCCAGGTAGGCTGTGTGGACCACCTTCCCCTCGTCAATGGCCTTGGTGACTGTTTCAAAGAAATCAACCAGGTTTAAGAGGCAGGATCTGCCTTTAACAAAGCCAAACTGGGTAGGATCCAGTGTTTGTAGGTCCCCAATATCTTTATTTATGAGGTCCATGATGATCCTTTCCATAGCTTTGCAGACCAAGCTAGTCAGGCTTATGGGGCGATAGTTTCCAGGATCCGTTGAGGCACCACCTTTATGGAGAGTGACCACTGTTGCTGTACGCCACTCTTTGGGCACATATCCTGTAGTAAGGCTGAGATTGAGCAGTAGTTTTATGTTTGTGTTTAGCTCTTCTTGGAGTTCATGTAGGACGCAACCCGGGACACCGTCTGGTCCCATTGATGCTGTGTTTTTTGCTTTGGAGAGGGCGGCTCTTACCTGAGCATCTGAGATGTCAGGGGAGCAGCACTCTGCTGGGATAGATATTTGCCCTTTTGGTGGGGAGGGGGGGGAGAAGTTTGCGCTGAACCTGTCAGCTAGGATGTTGGCAATGTCTGTGGGTTCGGTGTATTTTTTGTCATTTTGGACTAATTCTGAGCATATCTGGGAATTACCACCCAGGTTCCTAACATAACTAAAGAAAGCCTTGTGATTATCCTTAGTGTCCTGTGCAATTTTTCTCTCGAAGCTGGCCTTAGACAATTTTATCTGTGCCTGTAGTTTTTTGCTAATACTGATCAGTGATGCCTTCCCTTTTTGGGATTTTGCTGTATCATTTAGTAGCTTCCTCCTTCTATTGTATAGTTTGTTTATGGCTGGGGTCCACCAGACAGGACGTCTGCCTTTGGAGGATTGGGTCTTGGTTTTATTTGGGATCGCATGATCCATGCATTCCTGAAGGTGTTCATAGAATGCGTTTATAAAGGATTCTGCGGTCTGGGCCGTATTTTCCACAGGCCCGGGCCTTTTGAAGGATTCCACCTAAGTTTTGAGGAGTGTGAAATTTGCTTTAGAGAAGTTTTTCACTGTGGTTTTCTGGGCAGGGGTGGGATCGGGATGTGAATATCCAGTGAGATTAGTTTATGGTCTGATCTTACCAGTGAGGGATACACTTCTGGTCTGGAGCATAGAGTCCCCATGTTGGTGATGATCAGGTCCAGTATGTTTTCCCCTCTTGTGGGAGTGGTAACAAGTTGTTCCATAGCATTTGAGTTTATAAATTCTAGGAACCTTTGGGCTAGGGTGTTGGAGCTAGAGTAATGCTCTCAGTCTATGTTTGGGTAGTTGAAGTCGCCCAATATAATGGTGTTTGGAGAGACCTTCATATTTTCCAGTGTTCTCAGGAAGGCCGAGTGGGGTTCCTGGGTTTGGGAGGGTGGTCTGTAGCAGGCTATAAACTGGAAGGCAGTTTTACCCACTGTTAGTTGCACATGGATAGTCTCTGATGCTTCGTGCTTTGCCACCAACTTGGAGGTGTGGGTATCTTTGATGAATATCGATACTCCCCTCCTTTTGTGGTTCGGTCCAAGTTTTGGGGCGAAAAGCATGGTATGAGGTATAACCTGGTAGTGCTGGGGTGCTCTTGGGAGCCCTGAACCAGGTTTCTGTTACTGCACAGATATCGATGTTCTCCATGCTAAGGAGAGTTTCGATGCGTGCATCTTGAGGTTTAGACTTCTGGCGTTGAGTAGCATTACTCTTAGTTTCTTATCCCTTGTGATACCTATGGAGGTGGGTTTGTCTTTTGAGCCTTGCCTAAAAAGGCACTATGGGGGTAGCAAGAGCCTTTGCCAATATCCGAAAGCCCAGGGGTGACAGGTGCAAGCCGTCCCTAGCGAAGCATCGTGGCTTGTCGAGCATATCATCCCAAGCTGACAGGCATTGGATCCCCTTTGAATGACACCAGTACTTAAGCCAATTGTTGAAATTGATCATCTTGTCTTCATATTGTGGCATCATTCTTGGTGAGGGTAAGATGCTACTCAAGGTCAGGGTCATACCGGCCTGGGCTACATGCTCAGAGAGCTCCTTTATGTCTCTTTTCATGTAGTCCAGGGAGGTGCGCCTCAGGTCATTCACACCAGCATGGACAATGACTGAGTCATATTTGTACTTGCCTTGGAGTGACCTGAGTGCTTGTGTTATGTGGCGGATCCTAGCGCCCGACAGGCTGCTCACCGTGACCCTCTCCTTGTTCAGCCTGGTGAGCGGGACGTCAGTGTGCCTGACGATAGAGTCACCTATTACAAGTGTATCAGGTGTGTTGTTTAGTCTTAAGGGCTGTGACTGTTCGGCACACTGGCTTTGTGAGATATGTGTTGCACGTGTTTTGTTTTGGGGTAGCTGCTGCTTGGGTGTCTGCTTTGGAGGTCTCTGCTGCTTCGGCAGATCTTTATTTAGAGCCTCCGAGTATGTTTTTGTGTGATTATGTGTTTGGTTTTTTAGTGAATTGCCACTTAGATTCTTGACATAGCTAAAGAATGCCTTGTGGTTATCTGTGGAGTCCATGGCAATTTTTCTTTCGAAGCTAGCCTTGGATGATTTTATGAGGGAACGTAGTTTCTTGCTGATACTGATCAGGGATGTCTTCCCTTCTTGGGATTTTACTCTTTTCTGTACTAGTTTCCTCCTTCTATTGTATAGCTTGTTTATGGCAGGGGTCCACCAGACTGGTTTCCTTTTCTTGGAGGAGTGAGTCTTGGTTTTGTTTGGGATAGCACGATCCATGCATTTTATCTAGTTTCACTTTGACTCTGTCCTGCATGGCTATTGGAACTTTAAGCGCTGGTCTGATAACTGGACTGACCTCTGGGTCTAACGTCATGGAGTACACAGCTGGAAGTTTGCCTGGTTTGTCTTCATACAGATCAGCATAGGTAGAAAAAATGTACTGGGCAAAATTAGAGTAGTGGTTTTTCAAGCTAACATGGTGGACTTCCTTGTTAAATGAAAGCAGTCCCATTTTCAAACTTTCTCTGAGCCCGAATAATGACTGAACATGCCTTTTGACCACATAAAATAATAAGTTGTAGCTTCTTCTAGCAGAGTAACATGAAAGCAAAACTGAGCCTTCAGTTTGAATTTCTTCACCTCCATAAGTAACAAGCTTTACACACCATGCCAAATCAAGCCTTTCACCTTTACACACTTTAGCAAATGTTTCTGCTGACATAACATTGCACTCGGAACCTGTATCAACTTTGAGCTCTACAGGTTTGCCAATTATCCTAACAGTGCAAAATACTTCATTCTTTGCCCTTAAATTTACTGCATTAACTGTTTCATGAAACACTGACCACGCCATCAACATAAAGAGTAGACTTGCCACTGTCTAACTGATCAACTCATTTCTTAAAATGTTCCCTTTTAATAAAAGAATTCGGGCCTTTTGATTTGCAAAATATTTTGAAATTATTCTATTTATTACATTTGTGGCATTGTTCACCAAAAGCTAAACATTTCTCCCTTTTAGATTCATGACTTCCACCACAATTACGACAGTTGGCAATGAAACTAGGTTGAGGCCAATGCTTTGAAATTGCTGACTCACTCATGCTTCACTGAGACTGTGTGAACTCTAGAATTTGCTTGAAAGTTCTGGGGTTTACCAGTGAGTGCTGCAGGGGTTACAGTTACTGCCACGTGCTTAGGCCTATTTCTCTTAACCACTTGATGCATA
Organism: Protopterus annectens; assembly: GCF_019279795.1. NCBI lineage: Eukaryota > Metazoa > Chordata > Ceratodontiformes > Protopteridae > Protopterus > Protopterus annectens. The sequence continues at coordinate 695,725,885 of NC_056736.1, forward strand.
CTATCAACATGAGCTTTATCACTGTGCCTTCTAGAGCTATTCTCATTTGTAAGTATAGTTATGTGCTTTTCTGTGAGTTCATATATCTGACAAATCACAATGGCCTTATTCAAAGCTAAATCACTATCACAAAGCAAAATCGTTCTCACAGCATAATTTTTTATGCCACACACGTCTGTCTTTTATCAACTCATCCCTTAAATCACCAAATCTGCACATTTTAGCTTTATTTCTCAGGTCAGTTATATATGCTGCAAAAGTTTCATCTGGCTTTTGACCCCTTGTGTAAAATAAGTGCTTTCCACAATATTTGTGTGGGGGTTACACATTTCTCTAAATGTATATTTTAAGCACTCTGGGTCCTCCCTTGACTCAGCCGATGCAACAATATGATGGGTTTCCCCCTCTCTTGCATAGATAGCATGTGCATACACAAATGAGCATTCCCTTTCAGTTGCTTCTGACCCAGCTAAATTAAGTAGAATAAATGCCTTTGCATGATTATCTTTACCAAAAATGCAGCCTGTTTGAAAATGTCATACTCTTATAGGTTCATAGGTGTGCACTAGATTAATGGCCCTGTAGCCTTTACAAGCCTAGCCCATAGGATTACCCTGGCATCGTGCCTCCCGACCTTAGTTCCCAGTGCCTCTGTTGAGTACAGCCACTGGAGTGATCCCCAGGGTGAATTTTTTTATTTCCCATCCACTCACCAAGATTTCTCTTGAAGAAGGCCAGTGAGGTGCTCTGTTTAACACATATGGGAAGTCAATTCCATTAAATAAGTTGCCTGTCTTGAGACTCAAGCCATGAACACCTGCATGTAAAGCCATGACTCTAACCACTACACTACCTCAGCTTAAATAATTAGCCCTGCCAAGTCTCAAACCCAGGAGGCTGTACACCATAGTCAGAGCAATGAACCACTACACCATCTGAGCTGCTGCTCAAATACTCTCCAGTTCTCAGCAATATTACTGTCAAACACAAGTGCACTGAGTTTTCGAAATCTGTCTGCCATGCCCACAAAGTATACAGAAACACACTGAAAATATGGCCCTTGTAATTATGTATGAATAAACAATTCTGTGAGCTTGTAACAACATTCAAATGCACTGTAAAGTCTTCAAAATACTGTACTTTGCGAAATATGCTCTGTAATGGCTGTACTTTGCGAAATATGCCTTGTAATGGCTGTATTTTGCGAAATAGCTTTACTGTAACATTGCACAAACATGCAAACACTTTTTGTACTTCTGATAACTTGGATAACTTTGCTTTATAGTAAAGATACATGCTTTGTGAAAATGTGGTTGTTTCCCCCTTATTTTATTAGTTTTATGCAATTTGGACTTTATTTCAAACATTTTCCATAGTAATTTGAATATTTTTATTAGTATGTTACATATCAGTTTATGTAGATATTATTTAGAGCATTCTGTATGTCCAGTTTCATATTGTGCAAAAAAGAAATAGTGCTGAGCAAGATTTAGTATGTGAAATTAATTTCTGACCTGTTTTGCAAAGTTTGCACATTTTAGGGATGATCCACTCATCTGTATTCCTCCAGCTCTAAGCAAGTGCGTCTAATCATTTTAGCCAAGCCATTTCTAACTGCATGCGCTTTGGATATGCCAGTTCTGACTCCATACTCTTTAAACATGCCGGTTCTGACTCCATGTTGCTCATTTGCCTCTAATTTTATTTTATTTATTTATTTATTTATTTTATTTTACATTTGTTGACCGGGATTGTCTGACTGAGCTGAAGAGCACTTTTTCAGCAGAGTCCCGGGGAGAAAAGCTCCAACATTTTAAATAATTTTCATTATAAATTAGCATTAAACAGCAATGTTACATGATTATTACAAGGCATTAAGTAGCAATACAATGTTATACAGTGTCAGTAATCAGGAGTATAGCAAAGCTCTTTCAAGATGTATAAAAAGAAATATGTCATTAAGATGAATATAGTTTTTGGGGTAAGTGGTTATAAAAACCCAGTTTTATCATGATGTAGTTGCATGAAGGCAAGACAATTACAATAGACTGTTTCTCTGAGGCCATTTGCTTAACATATTTTAGAAGACAGTAGAAAGAGTAGTCAAGGAAGATTAGAGAGAGCTAGTGAGAAGAGTGAGTTAAGGGCAGAACGTAGATTAAGGTATGGGAAGTAGGGGATGTTTAAGGAGGGAGAATGCAGTGGCAGGACCAGTGACTTTTAAAGTGCTCTTTGGTGGCTGTTTTAAATTGCTTAGGATGTGTAAGGGTCCTGATTTCTAGTGGGAGCCTATTCTAGGCAATAGTAGGGTGATAGTTGTATGTGTTGTGTCCAAATTTAGACTTGGGTTTGTAGATTTGTAGTAGGTCTTGATTAGAGCTTCGGAGAGGTCTGGAGGGAGAATAATGGGAGATGAGAGGGGATAGTGCTGGGCAGTAGGAAGGCTGGTATAGGATAGAATGGATGATCTGGAGCTGAGAGAGAAGAAGCTGGTGGGGTAATTCAAAATGAAATTCAAAAAAGCACTGAGTTCCAAATGGCAGTAGTGCTTCTAAAGGTTTTATTCGGACATCAAGTGCCACGTAAACAGTGTAAAAACAATGTTAAAAGTACTAGCACGTACTAAGAATTAAGGCTACAAACATATAAATCAAAACCATAAATGTTAAGTGCTTTTTGCCCAGATTCTATCCGGACTTCTTCAGACAGCAAACCAAAGTTAAAATCCTGTTTAAATAACTTCTCCTTATAAAATTGACCTATCAGGTCACAATGTTCTCCGTTTAAAAGTTTTAAAGCTATATTTACCTTCGCTCAATAAAATTTTATAAGAAGTTATTTAAACAGGATTTTAACTTTGGTTTGTTGTCTGAAGAAGTCCGGATAGAATCCGGATGAAAAGCGCTTAACATTAATGGTTTTGGTTTATATGTTTGTAGCCTTAATTATTAGTACGTGCTAGTACTTTTAACATTGTTTTTACACTGTTTACGTGGCACTTGATGTCCGAATAAAACTTTCGGAAGCACTACTGCCATTTGGAACTCAGTGCTTTTTTGAATTTTACCTGTTGGAGTTTCGTTCATTGGTGCTAATTTGGGTAATTCAAGATAGTTTAGGTGTTTTAGAGAGAGACTGTGATGTGATTTGTAGGTTTGTTGGGCAGCAAATCTAGCAACCTTATTGTAGGTAGATTCGAGTTTGGTCAGGAGTGCTGAGTTAAGATTTATGAGAATTTGAGAATTGTACATTAGACTGGGTAGAAGGTAGGTAAGAGAGAGAGACTAATCTTGGCTTCAGAGGAAAGGAATTTCTTGTTACGGTAAAGGAGCCCTAGTTCTGAATGAGTCTTTTTGATACAGTTATTAACATGCAAGTCAAATTTAAGCTGATCGTCGATGGTTACGCCTAAGAGCTTAGTGCTGGATTCTACCTGAATGGGAGTGTTATAAAGGGAATGTATGGAGAAGGAGGGTTTAATATTATTGAACTTTTTAGGTAGGAAGAGTAACAGCTTTGTTTTTTTTTAGGGTTAAGGATGAACTTGTTGTTGGAGAGCCATGTTTCAACTAAGTTAAAAGATGCCTGAGTAGCTGAGAAGAGCTTAGAGGGAGAGTTGGCGATGGCTGTAGAGTTATCTGCATATTGCACTAAAGATGACTGAGGACAGGAGGTATAGAGCCAGTTAGTAAAGATATTAAAAAGTAAAGGTCCTAGAATACACCCTTGAGGTAAACCCATTTTTACAGGGAGAGGAGGGGAGAGTGCAGCGTGCCATCTCACTGATTGAGATCTATCAGTGAGGTAGCTGGAGAACCATGCAACAGTATCAGAGGAGAAGTTGAGGTTATGCAATTTATGCAGCAGAAGAGAGTGTGAGACAGTGTCAAAAGCTTTTGAGAGGCCCAAGAATAGGTAAGAAATAAGTTTATGGTCATCCATGGCTGCAGAGACAGTGTTGAGGAAGGATAATAGAGCTGTAGTAGTGCTATGTTTGGGTCTGAAGCCATGATGAATGGGTGTAAGCAGATTTTCCTACTAGATATTGCATAACTTGTTTATGAATACATTTTTCTAGTACTTTAGAGAAAGGGGAGAGGACAGCAATAGGCCTAAAGTTGGAGATATCAGAGGAGTTACCACCTTTGTGTATAGCCTAGGTAGAGTGTAGCATTGTTTCCAGATGGAAGGGACTTTAGATTCAGCAATAGAGTGATTAATTAGGATAGATACAGGGAGAGCAAGAGAGTCAGCTGCTAGTAGAAGAAAAGTGGAAGGAATATTGTCAGCTGATGCTGAGCATGGTTTTAATTTAGAGAGTAGAGTTTTGATGTAGCTAGTAGGTACAGGTTTGAGGGAGAAGGTATTTGAGGAGATAGTATTACGATTAGGTTCAGAAAAGTTGGAGATGTAGTAGTAGAGGAGTTTGGGTTAGGGTTCAGTAGCTTAGATATTGATCCAAACAAATACATCAAAAAAGCAGCTTCAGGATAAAGGTGCCTGGATGTATATCATAAAAACAAATCTCCTTCAGCAAACCACCAAGAACCACCACGGCTGTAGAATCGTCAATCCTTTATTCAAGACAATATTCAAAACAATGTTGTAAGTGCTTTCGGGTATGAACCATACCCTTCTTCAGACATATAGCCAGTAACTTCCATTAAGCACTTAAATAACAAGGGGTTGGGAGGGTGGCCTAATGGTTAAGGTGTTTGCCTTACAAACACAAGGTGCAGGGTTTGAGTCTCACAAGGGATAATTGGCTAAACTTAAAATGGCTCGAAAGGGCAGTTAGCTTAGTACTAACCTATGAACCTATGAAAAAAGGTGCCATATCCAATTACAGTAATATTATGGGTCTATGTGAATAGGTTCATAGGTTCATACTAGGCTATCTGCCCTGGGGCAATTATAAGCCTAGCCCGATTCTGTATGGCTTACGCCACCCCTTGATTTGAGTATACTGTGCCCTTTTTAAGGTTTAATTTACTGTGCCTCTGTCTAATAGTGACACGGGAGTAATCCCTGGGACAAACCTACGATCCCCCATCCACTTATCAAGATTCTTCTTGAAGAGATTCAGTGAGGTGCTCTGCCTCACATGAACTGGAATTGTATTCCAGAGCGAAGGGAGCCTCTGAGTTATGAACCTGTCCCTTCAACAAGTTCTATTTATTTCTGTGCTGAGGTTCAAGTCCCTCGAGCGTGTGGCTCTAAGGGATTTAGATTTACTGAGGTGGAGCATGTCCATTAATTCTGCATTTGACATAGCTTTGTATGTCAGGCATAGATCGCCTCGAAGTAGGCGGTATGCAACTGAGTAGAGATGGAGTTTTTTTAACCGAGCAGCATATGGCATCTGTTTGAGACCCTTGATCCTCTTGGTGAGATACTTTTGGGGTCTTTCTAATTGCTGCAGGTGTCGGGTAAGGTACATCCCAAAAGGGGCATTGTATTCTATGATGGGCCTGATGAGGGATGAATGAAGGGGCATGATTACCTCTCTTGATCTAGATGTGAAACCCTTCGTGATGAGGTGGGCTATGTAGAAGGTCTTTCTAACCACTTTGGCAATGTGGTTTTCAAAGGAGAGATTGCTATCAACTTGGGTCCCCAGGTCCCTAATAACTCTCTCTGTACTTAATGGGTTTCCGCCTATGTGGTAATTTGTGGGCACATTGTTTTTGCCAAAGGGTATGACAATACATTTTTTGGCATTTAGCTTTAAACCATGGCGCTGGCACCAGTCATCTCTCTGTGAGACCTTTTTGAAGGATGTTTGTGTCAGCTGGAGAGTTGATTATGGCACCCAGTTTGCAGTCGTCTGCGAACTTGGTGAGCCATAGTCCTCCCACGTTTGCCTGTACCTCGGAAAAGTATATACCGAACAAGAGTGGTCCCAGGACAGAACCCTGTGGGATGCCACTTGTGACCAGTTTCGAGTCTGACATGGCTCCAGCAACTCTCACTCTGTGGGTTCTGTCTTTGAGCCAGTTTGCGACCCATCTTGTAACATAGGGGTTTTTATTTAAGCTGGATAGCTTATCTATGATGCCCGAGTGGGGTATTGTGTCAAATGCCTTTGCAAGGTCCAGACAGGTTGTGTGGACTACCTTCCCTTCATCTATGGCTTTGGTGACTGTTTCAAAGAAGTCAGCCAGGTTCAAAAGGCAGGATCTGCCCTTGACAAAGCCGAACTGGGTAGGATCTAGTGTCTGTAGGTCCCCAATGTCTTTGTTTATGAGCTCCATGATGATCCTCTCCATAGCCTTGCAGACTAAGCTAGTCAGGCTTATGGGGCGATAGTTTCCAGGGTCCATAGAGGCTCCACCTTTGTGGAGTGGAACCACTGTTGCTGTACGCCATTCTGTGGGCACATATCCTGTAGTGAGGCCGAGACTATATAGCTGTTTTATTTGAGGGATTAGTTCCTCTTGTAGTTCATGTAGGACGCAACCTGGGATGTCATCTGGTCCCATGGAAGCAGTGTTTTTTGCTTTGGAGAGGGCAGCCTTCACCTGAGCATCTGAGATGTTTGGGAGGCAGCCCACTGCTGGGATAGATACTTGATCTTTTGGGGGGGAGGGGGTGGAGAAGTTTGCACTGAACCTGTCTGCCAGGATATTGGCGATGTCTGTGGGTTCAGTGTATTTTTTGTCATTTAGAATCAACTCAGAACAAGTCTGGGAGTTGCATCCCAGGTTTCTAACATAACTGAAAAAAGCCTTATGATTGTCTTTGGTGTCCTGTGCAATTTTTCTCTCGAAGCTGGCCTTGGAGGATTTTATGAGGGATCGTAATTTTTTGCTAGTACTGATCAGAGATGCCTTCCCTATTAGGGATTTTGCTCTATCATGTAGTAGCTTCCTCCTTCTGTTGTACAGTTTATTTATGGCAGGGTCCACCAGACTGGACGCCTGCCTTTGGATGATTGGGTCTTGGTTTTGTTTGGGATAGCATGATCCATGCATTCCTGGAGATGTCCGTAGAATGCATTTGTATAGGATTCTGCAGTTTGGGCCGTAGTTTCCACTGGCCCTGGGGCCTTGAAGGATTCCACTTCGGTTTTGAGAAGTGAGAAGTTCGGTTTTGAGAAGTTTTTCACTGTGGTTTTCTGGGCTGGGGGTGGGGTCGGGATGTGGACATCCAGTGAAATTAATTTATGGTCTGATCTTACCAATGAGGGATATACTTCTGGTGTGGAGCATAGAGTCCCCATGTTGGTAATGATCAGGTCTAGTATGTTGTCCCCTCTTGTGGGAGTGGTGACTAGTTGTTCTATAGCATTTGAGTTTATAATTTCCAGGAATCTTTGGGCTAGGGTGCTGGGGCTTGAGTAGTGCTCCCAGTCAATGTTTGGGTAGTTGAAGTCACCCAATATAATGGTGTTCGGAGAGATCTTCATGTTCTCCAATGTTTTCAGGAAAGCCGAGTGGGATTCCTGACTTTGAGAGGGTGGTCTGTAGGATGCTATAAACTGAAAAGCAGTCTTGCCCACTGTTAGTTGCACATGGATGGTCTTCGATACTTCGTGCAATGCCACTAACCTGGAGGTGTGGATATCCTTGATAAATATGGAAACTCCCCCTCCTTTTGTGGTTTGGTCCGGGTTTTGGGGCCGAAAAGCATGATATGAGGTATAGCCTGGTAGTGCTGGGGTGCTCTCTGGAGCCTTGAACCAGGTTTCTGTCACTGCACAGATATCGATGTTCTCCATACTGAGGAGAGTTTCGAGTGCGTGCATCTTGAGGTTAAGACTTCTGGCGTTTAGCAGCATTACCCTTAGTTTCTTGTTCCTTGTGCTGTCTATGGGGATGGTTTGACTTTTGAGCCTTGCCTAAAAAAGGCACTATGGGGGTGGCAAGAGCCTTTGCCACTTTCCGAAAGCCCAGTGGTGACAGGTGCAAGCCGTCCCTAGCGAAGCAACGTGGCTTGTTGAGCATGTCATCCCAGGCTGACAGACACTGGATCCCCTTTGAATGACACCAAAATTTTAGCCAATTGTTAAAATCGATCATTTTGTCTTTGTACTGTGGCATCATTCTAGGTGAGGGTAAGATGCTGCTCAAGGTCAGGGTCATACCAGCCTGGGCTACATGATCAGAGAGCTCCTCTATGTCTCTTTTCATGTAGTCCAGGGAGGTACGTCTCAGGTCATTCCCTATTCCACCATAAGATGGCAGTAAAAACACATAATTATCAGAAAACTCTCCTAAAACCTACAAATTAAAAAAAAATATATATATATATATATATATATATATATATATATATATATATATATATATATACACACACGAATATAAAATGTAAAAACATGTTAACATATCTTACATACACATCAACTACATATTTATATCCTAGCCTAAATGTTAATGCAATCTGTATACATTTAAAATCCAGAATAAAGCATAGGCTTGTATTGGGAATGGATATTATTTTAAATGTGTACAGATTGCATTAACATGTACACAAATTCCTGGAGAAAGAGGAATTTAGGAACAAATTAATTTGGTACACTCGTTTTGTTGATGACATGTTTTTTCTATGGAAAGGTACGCAAAATTAACTTACTTCATTTATTGAATATCTGCATGGCACTACCTCTTTCTTGAAATTTACCGTTAATCTTTCACAGGAAGAGATAGAATTCCGTGACGTTAAACTAAGGAAATCAGATATTCTGGGGATTCAGAAAAGTGTTCACAGGAAACCCACAACGAAAAATGCTTTGCTACATAAAGACAACATGCATCTGAAATTTGTAGGTAAAAATGTAGTGAAAGGGCAAATCCTTAGGCTGATGAGACTACATAATGATGAGTCACAGCTTAAGGCAGCATTAGATAAGCTTAAAAAAGAGTTTTTCGAGAGAGGGTATCCTGGTGACATGTATGATAAATATGTAGTTGAAATGAAGACAGAAACAAGCACCAGAGGTAGACCCTTTTTTTCTGCGGGAGCCAATAACACACCACAGGTGAATAGCAGTAATGATGGTAAACTTAGATTCTCCCTTACTTTTAGCAGTGACATTAGTATCTTTTGTGACGTATTTAAAAGAAATTGGAACATCTTGAAAACTATTAGAGACCTAGATAGTTTTATAGAAGATGCAGCTAGTTTTGCTTTTAAAAATAAGAGGTCCCTTAAATGTCAACTGTGCTATGGCAACAAGAGTAATAGACTGAACAATTTATCTGAAAGAAAATGCACTTATATGTGCAGGAACTGTTCAGCATGCAAGTGTATTCATTCATGTGCCACATATATCCATCCTGATCTGCACTTTGAATTACAAGTTAGGCAGTATGCTGACTGCAGAACAAAAAATAGTGTATTTTGCTTTCTGCATAATATGCAATGCTTACTATATAGGAAAGACTAATCGTATGCTAAAGGAACGCATACATGAGCACTACAGAGATATTTCCAATAAAAAGGAAACAAATGCTCTTTTTAAGCATGTAGAAACAAAGGGCAGACATCATTCCTTTAAATTTATTGTTCTAGAGATTCTACAGGAAGGAATGAGGGGTGGGGACATAAAAAACAGGACTGAGCTTGCAGAGCAAAGATGGATACTCAGATTGAATGCACATACCTCTCCAGGGATTAATGAGGCAGTGTCCCTGAAACCCTTTTTAAAAGCTAGGGCACTTAAGCATTAATGAGTTATTATCAGACAAATGTATTTTTTGCTATACTTTTTACTACTTTTTAAATGAAGTCCTTATATGAAGTTTTAGCATGCATAATTGAATAATTGATGTTCTTAATTAATGTTTTAATTGATTATTGAGTGTATAAAAGTAGGTGTATGAAAGGATTTTATTTGAGTCTGATGAAGCGGTCGAAAGCATCGTGAAAGCGCTTACTTTTTGTCTCTACAATTACAGTGGATTTATATCAGCCGTGGTGCCGGGCTCAGCCTGTTTTTCTTTATATCTGATTGTTTTGTAGGAGCCGGTTCTTCATCAGGTAGCTGGTGCTGTTTTCTTTGCTATTACTTTGGTAATATGATTGTTTTGTAGGAGCCGGTTCTTCATCAGGTAGCTGGTGCTGTTTTCTTTGCTATTACTTTGGTAATATGATTGTTTTGTAGGAGCCGGTTCTTCATCAGGTAGCTGGTGCTGTTTTCTTTGCTATTACTTTGGTAATATGATTGTTTTGTAGGAGCCGGTTCTTCATCAGGTAGCTGGTGCTGTTTTCTTTGCTATTACTTTGGTAATATGATTGTTTTGTAGGAGCCGGTTCTTCATCAGGTAGCTGGTGCTGTTTTCTTTGCTATTACTTTGGTAATATGATTGTTTTGTAGGAGCGGTTCTTCATCAGGTAGCTGGTGCTGTTTTCTTTGCTATTACTTTGGTAATATGATTGTTTTGTATGAGCCGGTTCTTCATCAGGTAGCTGGTGCTGTTTTCTTTGCTATTACTTTGGTAATATGATTGTTTTGTAGGAGCCGGTTCTTCATCAGGTAGCTGGTGCTGTTTTCTTTGCTATTACTTTGGTAATATGATTGTTTTGTAGGAGCCGGTTCTTCATCAGGTAGCTGGTGCTGTTTTCTTTGCTATTACTTTGGCAATATGATTGTAAAAGGAGAGATTACTATCTACCTGGGTCCCCAGATCTCTTATTACCTCTTCTGTATTAAGGGGGCTGCTGTCTATGTGGTAATTCATGGGTGTTTTGTTTTTCCCAAACGGGATGACTATGCATTTTTTGGCATTTAGCTTGAGGCCATGACTTTGACACCAGGTGTCTGTCTCAGTAAAGCCTTTTTGAAGGATATCCGTGTCAGCCGGAGAGTCAGTTATGGCTCTCAGTTTGCAGTCATCGGCGAACTTGGTTAGCCATTGTCCTCTTGTGTTTGCCTGTACTTCTGAGAAATATATGCTGAACAGTAGGGGTCCCAGAACTGAGCCTTGCGGGACACCACTTGTGACTGGTTTAGAGTCGGACCTGGAGCCCTATATTCTTACCATGTGAATTCTGTCTGTAAGCCAGTTGGCAACCCTTCTTGTGACGTAGGGGTTTATGTTCAGGCTGGTGAGTTTTTCTATAATACCCGAGTGAGGAATGTTGTCAAATGGCTTGGCAAGATCAAGGTAGGCTGTGTGAACCACCTTTCCCTCATCTATGGCCTTGGTGACGGTCTTGAAGAAGTCAACCAGGTTTAGTAGGCATGATCTGCCCTTAACAAAGCTGAACTGGGTCGGGTCAAGTGTTTGGAGGTTCCCAATGTCTTTGTTAATGAGTTCCATGATGATTCACTCCATAGCCTTGCAGACCAGGCTAGTCAGGCTTATGGGGCGATAGTTACCAGGGTCAGTTGTGGCCCCACCATTGTGGAGCGGAATAACTGTTGCTGTGTGCCATTCTATGGGCACCTAACCTGTGGAGAGGCTGAGGTTGAACAGCGTGTTTAGGTGGGGGGTTAGTTCGTTCTGTAGTTCATGCAAGACACAGCCTGGGACACCATCTGGCCCCATTAATGCTGTGTTTCTGGCTTTTGAAAGGGCTGTTTTCACCTGTGCTTCTGTGATTTCCAGGACACTACACTTTTCCGGTATTGTTGTGGGCCCTTTTGAAGGTGAGAGGGAGGTGAAGTTTGCACTGACTATCTGCCAGGATGTTGGCAATATCAGTAGGTTCAGTATATTTTGTGCTATTTTGCAATAGCTCAGAGAATATCTGCGAGTTGCCACTTAGATTCTTGACATAGCTAAAGAAGGCTTTGTGATTATCTTTCGAATCCTTGGCTATTTTTCTTTTGAAGTTAGCCTTGGATGATTTTATGAGGGACCTTAGTTTCTTACTGATACTGATCAGGGATGTCTTTCCTTCTTAGGATTTACTTTTTTTGTGAACTAGTTTCCTCCTTTTGTTGTATAACCTGTTTATGAATGGGATCCACCAGACTGGTTTCCTTCTCTTAGGGGAGTGAGTCTTGGATTTGCTAGGGATGGCACGATCCATGCATCCTTGTAGGTGCTCATAGAGTGCAATTGTAAAGGATTCTGCATCTTGGGCAGTGTTATCCTTTAGAGTGGGGGCTGTGAAACTTACCACCCCTGCCTTAAGTAAGGTGAAGTTTGCTTTAAAAAGTTTTTAACTGTGGTTTCCTTGGTTAAGGGTGGTGGTGGGGTGTGGACATCCTGGGTGATTAGTTTATGGTTTGATCTAACCAGTGACGGGTTGACCAGGTCCAATATGTCGTAGCCTCTGGTAGGGGAGTTTACCAGCTGATCCAGGGCATTTGAGTTGATAAATTCCAGGAAGCGCTGAGCCTGGGAGTTTGTACTCAAGTAGTTTTCCCAGTTAATGGTAGGATAATTGAAATTGCCCAATATCAGGGTGTTCGGTAGGACCTTCATATTTTCCAGTGTCTCCAGAAAGGCGGAGTGGTGGTCCTGGGTCTTGGAGGGTGATCTGTAGCAGGCCACAATTTGCATTGCAGATTTGCCCGATGTTAGTTGCACATGGATGATCTCAGAGGTATCATGCTGCGCCACTAACCTGGAGGTGTGGGTATCCTTGATGAATATGGATACACTCCCTCCTTTTGTGTTTTGGTGTTTCGGTCCGTGTTCTGTGGCCGAAATGTGTGATATGAGTTGTACCTCAGTAGTGCTGGAGTGCTCTCTGGAGCCTTGAACCAGGTTTCAGTTACTGCACAGATGTAAACAGATGTTTAGAGGCTTTAATACATAGAAACACATCAGGATGGATAGTAGCATCATTAAATATGAACCAACTAGTAAGCAGACGGACATTACATACATACTTACATCTCAACAGCTGACTACAAAATGGTAGTCAGGCTTGCACGTGCTCAGTATTTATACACTTGTGGAAGCCCTTGGATAGCTTCTTAAAGGTATATACACACATATTGCTCAGCAACATCTTTTTTTTTTTTTTTCTTAACATTTGTTAACTGGGAAAGTCCGACTTGGAACAAAGCCAATTTTTAGTGGAGGCCTGGGAAGAAAGGCTCCAGATGCATGTCTTTGTAACGTGGGAGGAAACCGGAGCACCCAGAGGAAACCCACACGAGTGCAGGGAGGACATGCAGACTCCACACAGAAGGCACCCCAGCTGAGAATTGAACCAGAGAACCTCTTGCTGTGAGGCAACAACGATGCCACCCGACCACTGCATCATCCATCTATTAATTTTTAATGCAAATGACATATTGCTTTGGCATGTATAATGTAGTGTTGTGTGGTAAAGATTTAAGTGACTGTAGAGTACAGGACAAGACAGGGCACTGAAACTTTAAAATGGAAAATGGGAAGGTAGGTGCCTCTATTACAAAATGTATGAGAAATATAGGAATTTTTTTCCAATATTCAGATTAACGAAGGGGATCTGGTTTTCTGTTTCTTAACCCATTTCATCTACTGGGAGTATTAAGTGATATATGACTGTCTGTGAACTAAATTTAGAGGTAGAGTAGTTTGGAAGAAGTAACTGACTCACTGGCTAAATGCCTATCCTTCTATAAATACTGAAAGGTGCTTTACCAGGGTGCCTACCATATTTTGCAAATTCCTATTTCAAAGCGGCATCCATCTGTGATAGTTTGGGTTGGAGAGTGTGAGTAGATAGAATTTGCAGGTTGGGTTAAAGGATTTGCAATACTGTCTAAAAGAACAGTTGTAATCAAAAGTTTTTTTTACCTGGATCTGGAGGAAGCCAAGCCCCGGGGATAAATTTTCTCATCCTGTCCTGGCTGATCCTGCTGCTGTGCTCCCAACCCATCCCTGCTATTCTAAATCCATGATAATGTGAACGTCAATGTACTAACATAAAAAAGTAAACAGTAACACAGACACAGTCCAAGCCCTGAGGCAAAATGTGACAGGCTGGCAGTCTGCCACACAAAGCTGATGTCATCATGCACGACCCTGCACGTGATGACATCAGCAACCTTCAACTAAAAAAATTTTCAAAAAACAACTGGAATTCAAGGGGCCACTCAGGAATTCATGGCACCCCATTATTTCCCCCCTAAAAAACGGTAAATACCGAGCAATTCTGTATGGTTGGGAGGTATGTTGCAAAAGAAAAAATAGCATCAGGATGTTGTAAAATATGTTTGTATAAGGCGCTGAATTCATGCTTATCTGTCACTTAAATGCACATCAGTCCTGCTTTTCCACTTCTTTTGGTATTTCCCAGCGAAAAAAGCACAACTGCACATAACTATCTTTATTAATCATGTAACAAGGTGTCTAATTTGAGAGGACTTATGCTTATTGGTAGTAGTAAAATTTCTAGTTCTACAGACATATTTAAAATAAACATAATTACTGCAGGGCGAACACTACCAATTGCACCTGCCCCCACCATATGTCAACTTAAGTATAATGTGGAAAATCACTTGTTTTTGAGAAGGTTGTCAGTATAAGAAATCTAACACATAAAAACAAGCAGTAGGTTCTCACTAAGGTAGAAACCAAGAGACACAGTGATATGAGTCACAGACGTCTGAAGCTGTTATGCTGCAGACACTGACATATGATCTACTGAGATCCAAACAACTGTAAGACAAGCATACATGCATCAGTACTCATAGACATACACACACACACACACACACACACACACACACACACACACACACACACACAAAACTAAATATATCAGCTAATGCTCAAGAAAAGGACGTGCATTTGCATCATTTCAGCACATCCATGTACAGCTGACAGCTTGGGACTAGAAAGAAAGAGAACATTGAGAACTTTGGCCCAGCGTATGACTGTCCATATATAATGAGACTTGAGCCAACATCTAGAAAGCAGCCATGCAACACACAGAGTAAAGGATGTGAATTAATGTTTTAATGATTAGGTTGATTGACGTGGTGGTTTCCTGAAACACAAGATACTCTTAGTGATAGTTTTCTGAAATAAGAGTCACTATTTTGAAAAACGGAGCACCTTGTATTAATGTACCTTTTGGTTTCGTGCACCACAACATGTTACCTACTTACCTTCATTGATTGCATCCTTAGATACTTATTTGGCTTCACTGTGTGGCAGGATGATTTCACGAGAAATATGCATTATTACACATTTGTTTTGGATAGACATGCCAACCTGTCACTGATGGTGGCCCTTGTGGTGCTGAATTAAGGCAGATAGGATGTTAAATTCTAAGCCATTTGAATTCATTACAAAGCGTTTTCCTGACCAGTTCACTGACAGTTTTTGTTATGGCATAAAAGAACTTCCAGTGATTATATTATCAATGTGCCCCTCAAATCAGTTTCAAAACTGCATGTGTCCACTCTCAAATGTGGGCAATTAGCTAATTACACAGCATTTGTGATATCATCTGCATATTTCATTTTTATTTAAAGCACCTGTGATGTGCCAATGCCATGTTTAAATCCTTTGAGTACCGTACTAAGAAACTGCTAGTCACTCTTTCCTTCAGGACATCATGAATAACACCACATACTCTGGTGCACTTAACAGTACGAATCTGTCCAGTTTTAACTTGCACTCTAAGCTAAACTTAATCATAACAATCATCTGGTTGAAATGTTTCATTTTCTATGTAACCTCAGTGCAAATGAACTACTTTACATCATAGGATACAAACGTTTCAGCAGTTAATTGGCTATAAAGTGAATAATAAAACTGAAAAGAATTCTGTGTGCAAGATTATAAGGTATTAAGCAACATACTCAGATATTTTAATGGGTTATAGTTATGCATTTTCTCAACCATCCATCATCCGAGAAACCCACATTATTTGTTTATTATTACTTCAGCTTAATTAGCTGATAGTTTGCTCTGAGTATTTATGAGCAAGTCAACGATGGAGTACACTCTCACAACATTTGGAAACTGCAGTCACCTTTAACAAACTAATATGGAGACAGCAAGGCTTGAGACAGACACTGTTGACATCTACATCCACTGTACATAATAAAACATTCTTAACTGAACTGCAGTGCATGCAGATTTGGCACATAAAGGAAAGACTGGCACCTGTTCAGCACAGTTCTGAGTAATTAACATATAAAGACATTTATTCCAGCCTAATTTCAGTTTCTTTCAGTTATTTCCAGTTCATTCCAGTATTTTACAATCCTGTCGATTCGCCCACCCCTACAAACATACACACAGACACATACTTTCACACTAACGCACTTACCCCCTTCTCTGAACTTACTTTTGTCATGACTGCTTCTGTTGGATTGAATGAGTGACCACTGTCTTCTGACAGTGTTACCTTCTTCCTCCAACCATGGAAATTGATTCTGCAGCATAAATCAGGAGCTGCTGGCATTTCTGGGGGAAAACATATAGTTAATTAGCATTAGCCACTCTCCTGGACTGCTTCATTACCATTCACCTCAGTCAGAAGGACTGCCCTCTGCACTGATGTGACTGCAGGTGGGAAACAAATGGTCAGGTGGTATATGATACAGGGCATCTGGTGTTAAGGTTTCCTGCTTACTGTAATCCTTTCTGAATCTCAGAGATGTAATTAAAAAAATACAACAAATAAGTCAGTTTATTTTTATACGTATAGTTGCTTAATTACTAAATAAAGAAACTAGGTAACCCCAGAACTTACCCGTCAAGATAAGCATGTTCTCAAGTTTACTAATCTGAAAGGGGTTATAATGAAGCAATATCATTTGAGGGAGAGCACTTACATTAGTACAAATGTAGCAGTAGCTACATAAGATAAAAAGTTAACACAAGCATTTGAATTTCAGCGTACACAAGAACGTGCAGTTTATGCTCATAGCTACTCCTGTACCATCAAGGAAAAAGATAGCACAACCCCTTTTGTCCTACCCCTGTTTGCTTGACAGTCTATAAACTACAAAGATACGTAGTATTATATACATGTTGTTCGTGACTCTACCCAGTATTGCTTTTTGCACTTGATCAACAGTGTATAACATGTCTTTGGATCTTAGCTGGAGAGAGTTTAAACTTCTACATGCCTGCAGTCATAACTGGAGGTTTCAGCAGCTGCTATTTTCCTACAAGCATAGTTATTTATGTAATGACCTGGTATACATATTGTTTGAATCAAAGGTTAGTATTTTGCCCATCTACTGTACATTACCATATTAGTCTACACTTCTCAAATCTCGCGACAGCATTTCCCAGTTCTATATTTAAGAATAAGCAATTCTTATTTCTGAAAAGAGAATTTCCAGACATTGGCATTTTATTTATTTATTTTTTTTTATTTGATTGTTTTTGTTTTACTTTTAAGATTTTTTTTAATGAAAAGAAATAGATATAGTAGTCCAGCAAACAAGTAATATAGTAACTGAATAATGTTTTGATTTGCAGTAAATAATGAACTTAGTACTTAGTACTCGCTATTAACTCAGTTGTAATAGAACAAATAAAGCTTTCCTAAAACAAAACCTCACTATTTACTCTTTACACAAGATGTGTTACATCTCTTTAATAATTCTGAACTTAAAAAAAAATATTTTAACTCTTTATAACAGCACAGCAAGC
Source organism: Protopterus annectens (assembly GCF_019279795.1). Lineage (NCBI taxonomy): Eukaryota > Metazoa > Chordata > Ceratodontiformes > Protopteridae > Protopterus > Protopterus annectens. Next base: position 695,743,398 of record NC_056736.1, read on the forward strand.
TCCTGCCTGGTGCCCTGCAGAGTTCTACAGCAGCAGTGAGACAAAGGAGAGACTTTGGAGTGGCCAAGTTGTGTTTGCCCGTACCTTACTTGGATAGAAGGAAGTTTCTCTGTTCACTGTGAAAGGGGGAGCTTTGAACAGCCTATTTGTCCCCGGAGGAGTGGTTTCAGCCCAGAAATTAGTAGTTTATTGGCCATTTTGGGCTAATTTCTATCTCTTTCATTTCCCTGCTATAAAACCCGCATTTGCAAGGTTTTTGTGCTAGTATACAGCTCAGCAAGCTCCTCCCTGGTGCCCTGCAGAGTTCTACAGCAGAAGAGAGACAAAAGAGAGACTTTGGCGTGATATAATTTTTCTGCATTTTCTTGCTGTCTTTAGCTAATTATGCCTAAAATGCTGGTTTTCTAGAGTTTTTGTGATTTAAAAAGCTTGTTTCAGCTACATATTGTACTTATTTTACTGCCTGCACTTCAACAAAGTCATTTTTGTGTTTAAATTACCTGGTTAACTGTTGTAGGCTACACACTCAAGTGTGATAGCCATTTCTGTGCATTTAAAGTGTTTTTTTGATTGTATCTGCTTTATTTTCTGAAAAAAAAAAAAAAAAAAACTTGTTTTCCCACCTTTCTAAGCTAGTTTAGTCCAGTTTTCAGGTTAGCGCTGAATTCAGGGCTGTGTTACAAGTCTCTGTGTTTGCCCATACCTTACTTAAATAGAAGGAAGTTTCTCTGTTCACTGTGAGAGAGGGAGCTTTGAGCAGTCTATCTGTCCCTGGAGGAGTGGTTTCAGCACAGAAATTAGTAGTTTATTGGCCATTTTGGGCTAAGTTCTATCTCTTTCATTTCCCTGCTATAAAACCCGCATTTGCATGGTTTTGCATGCCGGGCAGCGCCAGTTAGCTAGGGTATAACTATTCCCGGCTCCACAAAGTCTACTCTTTAATTTTTCCCTTGGAACTAGACAAACTTTAAACTTAAGCACTCAAATCATTCACTTCTCATTCTGGCACTTGCCCAAAACTCATAGCAAGCACTAATAAACCTTAGAACTAGACCCCCCATACTGTAGAGAAGCACAAGGCTCTCTATATGACCTTACCAGCCAATCAGTAAAATAGTTCACTGTACCTATCCAGGCATGTCCAAAGGGCAGTTTCAGGTGTACTCTCCAGTCCATCTGGTGAATCTGGGCATTTTGAGGCAATGTTACAATTGCCTCATGTACACAGACAACCCTCTCCTTCTTCCACCAAACACTAATACATGCGAGATATGCAATTCAAAATGCACATCATAGATTCCAGTGTATGCCTCCTTTCACTGAATCTTGTGGCACTGGGAACGTATGTAGACATTGACTAGCATATGTTTATTGTTACAAGAAAGTCCTAATATATATTGCATGGCTTATAAACACAGGGATTGTATCTAGATCTAGGGATGCCATTGTTCCCCTTTACTTTACCCACATTAGGCCAGTCACTGAATATAAGACCCCCTTCGGCATGTATGTTTTCAGACACATGCAACAACTGGAACAGATATACCTTACAAAAAGGATACAAGGCCTAAACAACATGTCCTGCATGGACCGGCAGAAAGTCCCGTTACTATACTTGATATTATACAGACTGCTAAGAGGTGACCTGTGTCTGGCATACAAGGCATCCTCCAACCCAGTACTGATGGATTTACTGCACATCAGCAAGTCAACTTGCATCAAAAATACTCGGTCTAGAGAGCTAAACCTGTTCTGCAACATTAGCAGAACAGTTTTGAGGGACAGGCATATTTCACAGAGGATACCGCTACTATGGAACTGACTCCATAAAACAATGTTCATCCATGTCCATTTTCAAGTGCACAAAGGCAGCTCCTAAATGTTTATTGCATGCATGGATCCCCTCAAATTATCTATGGTATGATCCCAGTTATTCTCATTAGGGGTAATATATAAGTATTGACCATGGGATGGGTAAGACCAGTCTGTAAAGAAATGGGATGGGTTAATTTGAGTACAAGAAGGGAAACTGGCTCGGCTTAAAATGGCCCGCAAGAGCAGTTAGCCTAGTACTTACCTTTGAACCTATTCATTGAAGAAGTAGCAACTCTTGATGAAGTGCTCAAAGTGCATAATGCTTATCTTGAGCATGCTAAAAGCTTAAGACACTATTCCTAATAAGGGAAACTGACAAAGTAAGGGCACTAAATGTCAACCCATAAGTATTCAATGGGTAAAACATGATTAAGCAACACGATGTAGCAAGCTAAGCTGGATGTTTACTTGTCCATCCCAACAGGGGTAATTACTGGTAACCCACTGTATTGATGCCGCAGGAAGTGCACTGCAGAGAATCAAATGTGATAATAATTACAAACTGATTATCATAATTACTTCAAGAAAATATGTGAAAGTTGTTTTTAAGATGGTGTACAAAAATACATATTTAGTTCAGCAGTAATGGCCCCAGTGTTAATGCCACTAAGTGAAGCAACTTGAGACATGGCAAAAAATAATATAAATTATGGCTGCAAAATAAAATACCATCATTAAAGATCCAAAGGTAATAGAAGACAACAGTATAAACTGTGTCTGGCATATACTGACAGTCAGACAAGCATAGACCATAAGTCACCTCCCAAAGGAAGACAGAGCTAGAAAGGCCTTTTCTGTAACCAGTCAGATTCGAAAAGGCATGTCTGGTCACTTTGGGAAGATCAATGTACCACTTCATACCTTGCCAATCCAACAACTTATTTAATGCAATTTTGTGCTTTATAGCTTTTAGACAAGCTACATTCAAAGGCTTTGGATCCAATCCTCGGATCTGACTTGGCTACTGCCAAACTCATGACAAACAAAGAAGCTCTCGGACACTCCCCTTACCCACAGTGCATCTCTCCTTGTTCCATCAGATCTTGTTTGCCATCATACACACTGGCAACAAACACGGAATAAAAAGTAGAGAGTGAAAGATGATTGTAAAGGACAGTTCTGCAGAGACAAACAAATGTCCTGAATGTGAAAACTTCTCATTTTGCCACGACTGGGGGCTGGAGGGAGAGAATGTTCATAGATTCATAGGTAGATACTAGACTATTGGCCCAAGGGCCTAAGTAAGCCTAGCCAACAAGGTTCCCTGGCTTAAGCCAACCATGAAAGTTATTTTCATGTGCTCCTGTCGAGCAGAGCCACAGACGTGATCCCCGGGGTGTATTTCCTATTTCCCATCCACTCATCAATATTTTTCTTGAAGAATGCTAGTGAGGAACTTTGCTTGACATAGATGGGTTGCTTGTTCCAGAGTATGGGAAGTCTATGGGACAGGAATCTATCCCTCCAGCATGTCCTGTTTATTGTGGCGACAAGGTTTAGGTCCCTAGAGCGTGTAGCTTGGAGGGATTGGGATTTCTTTAGGTGTAGCATGTCCAACAGCTCTGGGTTTAACATAGCTTTATATGTTAGGCAGAGATCACCTCGGAGTAGGTGATATGCTATGGAGTAAAGCTGGAGTTTTTTGAGATGGTCAGTGTAGGGCATCTGTTTGAGACCAGTAATCTTCTTTGAGAGGTACTTCTGTGACCTTTCCAGCTGCTGCAGATGTCTTGTAAGGTACATTCCAAAAGGGGTGTTTTCCTCTATAATGAGTCGAATGAGTGTAGAGTAGAGGGGAACAATGACCCCTTTTTTTCCTGGATGAGAACCCTTTTGTGATGAATTGTGACATGTAGAAGGATTTCCTGACTACTGTGCCGATGTGATTATCAAAGGAGAGACTACTGTCCACCTGGGTCCCAAGGTGTCTTATCACACATTCGGCATTAAGTAGACTAACACCTATGTGGTAGTTCATGGGTGCAGAGTTTTTACCAAAGGGGATTACACTGCACTTTTTGGCATTGATCTTGAGGCCATGGCTCTGACACCAGTTATCTGTCTCAGTGAGGCCCTTTTGTAGGATGTCCACATCATTTGGGGAGTCAACTATGACTCCTAGTTTGCAGTCATCTATGAATTTCATTAGCCAAAGGCCTTCTGTATTAGCCAGTACTTTAGAGAAGTAGATACCAAACAGGAGAGGTCCCAGGACTGAACCCTGTGGTACTCCACTTGTCACTGGTTTGAAGTCAGATTTGGAGTCTGCAACTTTTACAGTGTGGGTTCTGTCTGTGAGGAGAGATTAAAAAAATTGACAATACAGATGGAGCGTTATGGTGAGTACATAACTTGTTTATTTGATATTGTCAATTGTTTTCATCTGCAGATGGGTCAGGGTCCCCAGCTTCCTATATCCTGGCTGGAGTCAAGGGAGAATATTCCTCAGAACCATCGAACTAAAGGAGGCTCTTCCCTGAGAGACCATGTCCAACTTATAGTGGAAGCTAAAGGTCTGATGAAGCTATAGTGAAAGCGCTTACCAAATTGTTATACAATTAACAGATTCTTTCTTTTAGTTTTACGGAGTTTTATATGGTTGTGTGAACATTTTATGTATGAGATACTCAGACGCCTTGGTTATCTCTCAACCGCAGTTATTGGATTATCTATCGGTGCATTTTTGGCGGGTAGAGAGATATTCATACTGTTGGAGACGTTCGTTTATTGCTTGAAGATAAAGGTATGTTGATTGGACCATGTAGTTGCTGCACAAATGTCATCCATGGAAGCGTTAGTTTAAAAATCAGCAGATGAGGCAATGGCCCCAGTGGAGTGAGGTCAAACGGGCTTGGGAAGATTAATACCTTCTGAGATGTAAATGAAGGAAATGCAGTCAGAAAGCCATCTTGATAAGGTAAGCTTGGAAACTGATGAGCCTTTCTTAGGGCCCACAAAAGTAATTAATAACTGGTTTGTCTTGCGAAACTCTTTTGTTCTGTGAAGGTAGAATTGCAACTGTATATGTACATCTAACAAGTGTAAAAATATTCACCCTTGTTGCTAAAGTTAGGAAAAAAAACAGGCAAATGAATAGATTGGTTGATAATGGTTTGAGAAACAACTTTAGGGAGAAAGGAGGGGTTGGTATGCAGTTAGACTCTGCCTTTATCAAGGAAAAAATGGAGCATAATGCCCGGATCTCTGAAATACTCCTTGCCGATGTGATTGCTACTAGAAAGAGTTTTCAAGGAGAGGAACTTACAGGTGGCTGCGGGTTCAAAGAGTGACTATACAATAGAATGTAGTACTAAATTGAGATCTCATGAGTGAGAAGAATCCCTGTGGGGTGGTTTTAACAGGATCCCTTTTAAGAAGGCTTTGCAAAGTTTATGGGAAATTAGAGACAAATTATCTTCTCCTACATGGAAAACAGAAATAGCTTCTAAATGAACTTTGACTGCAGAGACAGGTGCCCCATCATTAAAAAGGTGAGACAGAAAATCCAAGACAAAGTGAACAGGGGCTGTAATAGGATCTACTTTACTTTGTTGAGCCCAAATTACAAATTTCTTCCATTTACTTTCGTACAGTTTTTGGGTAGACAATTTATGAGAAGCCAATAAAATGTTTGACTGGCAAGAAGAGCATAGGTTGTCTGTCAATTAACGGCACTGGAGAAAACAAGCCATCAGCTTGAGATTGTGGAGGTTGGGATGAATCATTCCTGTTGGCTGTGACAGCAGCTCTGGAAAGGTTTTCAGAATCCAGGGCTTCTTCTGAAGATGAGGCCAAAGAAAGGGAAACCAAATTTGATGAGGCCAGAATGGGGCAATGAGGATTACTGTTCTTTTCAGCCTGCTTGCTTTCTAAATGAACTTGGAGATCAGGGGAAGTGGGGGAAAGGCATAAAGTAGACCAGGGGGCCAATCATGTGCGAGAACATCTCTCAAGGACTCCCTCCATGAGGGTTCAGGGAAAAGTAGTTGCTGCATTTGTTGTTCAGGGGAGAAGCAAAAAGGTCGCAGCAAAGCTAGCCCCATCTGTGGAAAATGTCCTCCACTACATTTCAGTTGAGGGACCACTTGTGAGGCATGAGAATGGACCTGCTCAATTTGTCTCCTATCATGTTGGATTTTCTCAGAATGTGCATTGCTATGAGAAAATGGTTGGAGGAGATCACCCATTTCCACACTCTGAGAGCCTCTCGACATAGAAGGTAAGATCTGGTTCCCCCTTGTTTGTTTATGTACCAAGCCACTGACATGTTGCCTAACTGAATTGCAATTGTTCCCAGAGGGAGAGATGCTTGAAATGCTCTCATCTCCAGGACATTGATGTGCAGGTTCACCTCATCTGCAGACCAGGTCTCTTGGCCATCCTCCTCAGATAATGCCCCCCCCCCCAATCTGGGAGGCATCCATGGTCACTGTGGCCTGTGGCTGTTTGAGAACAAAGGGTCAGCTTTGCAACAATTGGTCTGAATGCATCCAACATAAAAGGGATCTCTTGCATGCATTGGTTATCAGAATCTGGTGGGACATGGACTGATGAAGAATTGACCACTGAACAGCCAGAAGCCACTGTAGGACTCTCATGTGGAATCTGGCTAACAGTACTAGTACCACTGCCACAGCCATTGATCCTAACACTTGAAGAATGCGATGATCGGCTACCTTCCAATTTTGAAGCAACCTGTTTGTCATCTGATCATTAATACTCTTTATGTTGAAAGTTTGGCAATCATTTGAGTAGTGTCCAAAACTGCTCCAGTGAACTCCAAGGTCTGTACCAGTTCCAGATTCGATTTTTGGTAGTTTATTGTGATACCCAATTGTGCACAAAGCTGATGAGCTGAGTCCCATATGTTTAACAGTAGATGGCTGGTCAGGGCAGAGATGAGCCAGTAACCTAAGTAAGGAAACACCCAGAATCCTTATCATCTCAGGTGAACCGCAACCACTGCCATACATTTGGTGAGCACCCTGGGGGCTGTGGTGAGACCAAAGGGCAGGGTTCTGAATTGAAAATGATTGGCTCCCAACCAGAAGCATAGGTATCTTCTGGAGTGCCTGTTCATCTTTATATGGTAGTACACGTCTTGAAGATCCACTGAGCACATACAATCATCCTTCTCCAAAAACAGAAGTATGGACCAAACTGTGACCATTTGGAACTTGCTATGAAATGACATGTTTAGCTTTTTGAGATCCAGGATCATTCTCCAGTTCCTGTCTTCTTTGGAACCAAAAAGAAACTTGAGTATGCTCCGAATCCTCTCTGCTCTGGGGGAATCTATTGGATGACTGTTTTTCTAGCAGTTTTTGAATCTGAATAACTCTGCTTGCTCCCTCCGACTGAGTGGGACATCTGGGATTCTGTTGATAAGGGGAGGGGGTTGATTGAAGGAAATTTGATAGCCTCTGTATATAACCCTCTGCAACCACAAATCAGAAGTTATGCTTTGCCAGGCTGTCTAGTGCAGGGATAGTTGACGCCCGATTGCCTCCAGAGGTGGACAGTCAGGCCTCCTTTCAGGAGCACTGGAAGGGTTTCCCAAAAAAGGTTTCTCAGGAGTCTTGGTTCTGCAGGACTCCTCTGCTGAGAGGGTGGTGTTTTCCATTATTATTTCCCCCTCTGCCTCTGTGGGAAAATCTCCATGCATATCCTGTTACGAACTCTGAGATTTTTTGAACCACATCTTTTGCTTTCTGTCTTATAGCAATGCCAGAACCCACCACCTACTCGTTCCTTTGGCTTTGTGAACAATAAGCCTCATATTACAATTATCTACAGAGTGTAGGGCTGCTAGCTGTGAAGATACCTTTTGTTGTATCCCCTCAGCTACTGCTCCTTGCAGGGTATCTGTTAGCTGCTTGATTAGATCCTGTTGTAACCTTGTAAAATAGAAAAGAGAGTTCAGCGATTATAATGCAAATGTCACTGAAAAGTAAACACGCTTTCCATACCTATACATCATCCTAGAATAATTATTAGGAGGCTGGGTTGTAGAACTCTCCACCGAGAGTTTTTTTTTGGTCGCTGCTGCCTCAACCATGGCATCTCCTGCAACACCCTTAGTCCAGAAGACTTTATCTGATGGAGCTGTAATTACCTTGTTTGTCTCTGGGAAACAGGTTCTGTGGAATCTGTGGTCTCCCACACCCACTGAGAGATGAAACCAATGAGCTCATCTGTGGGCAGAGTAACCCAGGAGGAAGATGGATGAGAACTAAAAGCTGTCAGGTACACCAACTCCTAAGCCAAATAATTACTCGACTGCCAGCCTCCTGTCTGTTTCAGTATTTCTAGATTCTCCTCAAAGGACACGTCCTCAGGAGGTGACCATGGGGACCTGTCTGCTTCATCAAGGTCAGTGTCTTCAGTGGCAGAGTCCTTGGTGGAGTCCAAATGTTTCCTCTTACAAAGCCTCTTCCAAGGAACCTCCTCAGTGGGAGACTCTGGGGAGGTATCTGAAGTGACAGGGAGACCCCACTGGATATCCTGGTGCTTGAGGTCTCGCTATCCCAGTGGAGCTTCCTGGTTGGAAGAGGTATGTAGGGAATCCTGATGGGGCTGAGTATCCGAAGTAGGAGATACCCTTTTAGTTGCAGTGGCAGCTATCACCCTCTCCAAGGTCCCAAAGGCTGACTGCTCCTGAGTGAGAGGACTCCAGACATGACAAGACATGCTTGTGAGATGAAGCCGCTTCCATCCCTGAAGCCAAGCTCACATGCACAGTGGCCCTGAGATGCACAGATTGCTCTGACATCCTGGGAGTTGAACACTCTCGAGGACTGTGAGGGTCACTACGGCTCTGAGAGTTCTCCGGTTCTGAGAAAACAGAAGAACTCAGAGCCAAGGCCTGATCCGAAGAAGTTGTTCTCATATCTGACCTAAAGGGCACCAAGCGCATCAGATCCAAGAGCTCTGAAACTTGCTCTGAAATCGGAGGAGGATCCAGAGGGGGAGTAATGGACTCAAGAAATCTTGGAGCTGAGTGGGTCGGGGTCAAGGTTGATTTAGTTAACCCTGTGCCCAGAAAATCTTCTGCACCAAGCACTCTATGTCATCCTCAGTAATGCTCCTGGTAGAACAAGAAGAGCCAGAGGGGAACTTCTGCCTGGATAGAAAGGGGGGTAGTACTCTGAAAGGTTAAGTGCCACAGTTTGGAGAGTACCTGGTCCGAGGAAGGGACATCACAGGCTTAAGGCATTCTTTCTTGGATCCAATACCAATGGATCTGGCCCATCTTTATCAGATGACTCCAGAGCCAAAAATACCAGATCCAATTTGTCGGGAGTTAGTGCTTATAGTCTCAACAGGTCTTTATCGGCCTGCTTAGGAATTTTTATCTTCAGCTCCAATGAATCTGACGCAGCGGAAAAAGGCTTCTTTTTGCCCTTATCACCTGATCTAATGGACAGGGAAGAAGCAGGACTAGAATGAGCTGACTTCAGTTTAGAAGGTGGCTTAATTGGAGAAGCAGATATGGCCTCTTCAAAGGCAGAGGGAAGCATCCTTTTCAAGATTAGTTTGTTTTTCTTTCAACCAACGCACGGTGGTTGAAAGAATGACAAATAGAGCAGCTCTCCTGCAAGTGTAGAGGGCTTATGCAATACATGCATAGGTCATGAGAATTACTGAGCGGAATTTTATGCCCACATTTGGAGCATTTAAAACCAGCAGGCTTATCATGTTTTTTTGAGATAAGAAGGTAGAGGGATAAAGTTAGAAGAAGAAGAAATAATTTTGGGAAGAAAAACTAGGGGAAGGGTAAAATCTGCTAACAATGGTGGTTAGGACTACCTACAATGGTAAGGGTAAAACTACTAACAATATTAGTTGAGACTACCTATAAAGGTAAGGGATGAGGGAAGACCGTACATAGAAAACTTTGATTACAGGGGAGAGAGAGAGAGAGATAACCTAATAAAACCCTGTGTGGTAGACACACCTATACTAATTTAGTATTTATAACATTTTCATACACATGATCGTCTTCTAATTATGTACTTGCATAGCTTGCAGCAGTAACTTGTTATCACATATAAATATCTATATAGACTTTCTTTATATTTCTTACTACATGCTATCCTAAAGTTGCTATGCTACTATAGGATAAATGGGATGACTCACTGCTAAATACTGCTCCTTGAGCTGCTATATTTGTTTGTGTATATTTTCTTCACCTCTCTTTCTTATTGTGTGCCACTTTAAAATATTTTGTTGCTCTATCTGTTTCTTATCTTCTGCTACTTTAATAGTAATATTTGTCTATATAACATTTGTATTCTTCAGCTTAAAATAGTACTGTACCCTAATTTGTTACAAATTTACTTATCTGTACCTGAAGTTGCTAATATTTACTAATGTGGAGCTTTTCTCCCTGGGCTTCTACTGAAAATGGACATATATCCAGTTAGACTAGCCTGGTCAACAAATGTAAAATAAAAAATAAAAATAAATAAAATAAATAAATAAATAAAAAGCAGTTACCAAGGAAAAATGGAAGTTTTATAACAAGGGGAGAAATGTCAACAGTAAAGTACTGAAGGTTGAGAAAGAACTGGAAAAAGGCAATAATTAAATAAATACAACCAGACTATTCAAGAGCTCTAGGAAGGACCACATCTTTTGCAAAGCAGCAAACGAGATCTGAGGGGAAAGGGAGAGATGAATTGTGGGTAAGAGGAGTGTCCAAGACCTTTTTTGGTTACCACGAGCTTGGTAGTGGCCGAGACGGTCCAAGGATAAGATCTGTAACCCATTTGTATGAAGGAGATGAAAAAATTGACAATATCAGATCTGTTATTATATTCTGTTTTCTAATGGTTATATATAGTCTCTACCTGATCTGTAATGCATCGTCTGGTACAGTACTGTGTGAAAATCTCTTTGGAATTAAAATTGTAAATCTGAATGCATGACTGACCTTCACTGCTGGGAGCAAGCAAAAGAGTCAGGTATGTAATACTAAAGATGAATAACAGTCATAGAAATAGTAACAATTTACTTTACCTAGTATCTCCTAGGATTATGGAATAAACTTCATCTTATAATCAGAAACCATCAGTCATCAACTTTCTTCAGAAATAATCTTAATAGGTATATAGGAAGTAGGAACAATCAGCATAGGGTCTGGGTAATCATGCTACTTTTTTAAAGGTCAGTAGGTCATTAACTTGACAACTGAACCTATGAACCTATAAGAGTAGGGGGATATAGAAGCTTAGAGCCACATCACATTCCATTGTCTGTATACTGCTAAACTACGATTGTCAGTACTTGGTTGGGAGGACAATAATAATTAATCTGACGTTAGTTGTTATTATTATCATAAATCAAGTGCACATTATGCATCATAAATAATAAGTGTAACTAATGCTGAGGTGGCATTCTTGTGACAAGGACCCATCCAGATGCAGTGGCGGCTGGTGACTTCAAATCAAAGGGGAGCTGCAGGAGATAGCTGAATGGGTGGGGTCAATGGGAAGGAGTGCGGCCAATGAGAAAGAGGAGGAGCAATGCTCAAAACCACAAAAACTAACTTTAATTAAATATGCTGCCCTGGGTGCCACACCCTCATTATGAGAGTCCAATCAAGACTAATGAAGTATAAAAGAATAAAAATATTTAAATGCATTGGCTGCATGACAGCTTACTTAATATCTAGATGGAAACAAAAAGGTTGTGAGGCATGAAAAAATAAATTACTTTTTAAATACATTACTGGAATGCCAGTCAAAATCAAGTATAAGAAAAACAAGCAGCACTCAACTCAAACCGCTTCTCCTTGCACTGCAGTTTTAATTATAATTTATATTCAGCTTTATAAAAGTACCAAGTAACATGATGAAAGTAGCAATCTCTGTGATACCCCCACTTGTAAAAATGTTTCTTATCCAAAAAAGACCTGCTGCCTGACAACTGTCTACTTGTTTCATGGGGAAAACATGATCAAAGTAAAAAAATGAAAAGCAAACAAGAAACAAGTTCAGAATACATTGCTTAAATGATTACTGTACAGGTTATGGACCACACATGAATGGCATTCTGTTTAGTTTACGGGTAAAGCCTGCAGAGACGACTGAAGTCTTCAGCAAGTGTAATGAGCTTCTTAAAATAATGTAATCCTGTCCTTTATTACATTTGCATTTCAATACCCAATGCTTATACATTATCTAGTTAAGTATTCTCTGCATGGCAACAGAAAGGCTTTCAATGTTGGCAATTCTTTAACAGTATGCTTATTAAAGCTTATTTGCATGTTATGATCTCAGACAAGCTTACCTGATGGTCATTAAAGCATTGCTACTTAAAACACAGAGCAACAGGCACTTTCTGAGTAATAAGCATAAATCAACAGTGCAAAAATATGACAGAAACGAGACCATTCTGCAAAATCAAGAACAGATGAAAAGCCGCTGTAGTACTTGTGTCTAGCTTGGATGGGCAGATACTCTGCACATTTACACTGCATAACTGCTCTGTGCCTTGCTTGGACACATCCAGAGTCACTACATGGGGGAGTGGGGTGCAACAAGTATGTCACAATTTGAAATGTCTCTGGCTGACTGTGATGGCCCTGACACGTCATACCTCTCAACCTCAGAGCAAGAAATCTAGACAAAGCCATACATAGAAGTGGGACAAAGGCCCAAAAATAAGGACAAATTTTAAATATTGCTCTTACAAACGTCGAAAGATAACAGAATAGTAAGTCTTGTATTAGTATGAATTTTCTGAAGGATATGAAGTTTGAAACTCAAATGTCTCATTATTTTCTAACTTCAGTCTTTAATGATTTACCACTAATTTGCCAAAAAAAACACAATTTTATGAAAAATGGACCAAAAATGTGATGCAAAAATATAAAATAGCCACATAATACAGCTGAGAACCTGTCAAAAAAGGGACACTTTTTAATATTAGTACTGCTAACTTGAGCAGCTGACAAAATAAAAGAATCTACATGCATTTCTGAAATAAAAGTAATCTATAACTCTGATTATTACAGTGATTTCTTAATTGTAAACCCTCCATGTTTTCTTCCAAAATTGCTATTTTGCAGAGGGATTATTATGGGAAGAGCAACATTTTGAGCCAAATTCGGGGACAGTTGAGAGGTTTGACTATGCCTAATTCTATAAAGCAATGTATTTGCATGTATTTCTCAACCTGTTAATGCAATAAGTCTGGACAAGGCCAAATATATTGGGGGAACATATAAACAGTACTAAAAATTGCTCTCGTATAAACTAAGGCAGTTGATAGAATAACAGGTCTTACTTTCGCATGCATTTTTCTGAAGGTTATGAAGTCTGAAACTCAGTGTGTCATTATATAGTGACTTCATTCCTAAATGATTTTCAAGAAAACCAAATTTTATGAGGAACAAACCGAAAATAAGAAGCAAAAATCTATTCATTCTGTGAAAATCTGGACAGTTGGGTGGTATAGTTCAGCTGGGGCTGTCTTTAAGTTTGCCGCCCTTCCCCCTCACAAAATCATGGTCGAATGGAGCCCTCCCCCCTGCAGCCATTCCAA
>NC_056736.1:695761822-695814322 GCF_019279795.1 Protopterus annectens
GCATTGTTGACATAAACTGGGATTTTGCATCAACAGACTTTTTCTAAACAAAAAGAAGCATTACTGACAAACCCTTATCCTCAGCTCTTTGCAAGAAAATCAAACATTTTATAAGGAACATGGCGAGATAATGGGCCAAGTCAGTTTTATTTTGCAAAAAACAGGGACAGCTGAGATGTATATTGCTGCAAAATACACAGTAAAGCACTTTTTTTTCCCTTTTTGTTAGACCAAGCAGACTGATGAGAAAGTATCTGTGAAATAGCGGAGTCGCACTACCACAATCACGATTGGCGATCATGAACAATTTCCCTTTAAATTTACCTTAAAAGATATTTAGATTACAAAATTCAGCACCCGATGCCAGACTTTCTTGTTTAGCTGACAACGTATGGACCTCCCATGGTTCTGCTGTTTCATGGAGACATTGTCATGTGTCTGATTGTTCAAAAAAAAATTACATTAAAAAAGAAAAAAGATAATCAGATGCACGCGACACCCACAAGTATGAGAGCCCGATCGCACGAAAGTTCAATCGGTTAATTCTTATACTGCAGAATACTGCAAGTCACTCTTATATTAAAACAACAGTGCAGACACCGTGTGAAAGTACATTTACAGGGAGGAACATTGCTCCTGTGGCGATCATTTTTATTTGATGCAATATGCCAAAATGCCTCCACTCAATGTGAATGCAGAATAGATAGTAACCAGACTACTGTTAGTTTTTGTTCATCTGGGGAAGGAAAACAATACCAGGAATGTCAGAAATGGTATACTTAGTAGTAAAGGTGGAGGGTGGGACAAAAAGATACAGTTTCTATGTGATGGGAGGTTCTTCCTGGGTAGAATTGAAAGCGGGACATGGGAACTTTGACACACTCCCTTTTAAGTCTTTCAGAAGGTTTTTTTTGTAGTTTATATTTTTTAATTAGCAGGTAGTTTTCTCAGAGGCAGCTGCAGCAAAAAGGGGGCGGTACACCCCTGCCCCAGAGCCTAAATCTGCCATTGATGGCTTCTCAGGCAGACTGGAACTGTATCCCCTTGGAATGACAGTAAAAACTAAGCCAATTATTGATCATTTTTTCTTTTTCCTGTGGCATCATTCAAGGTGAAGGTAGTATGCTGTTCAAGGCTAGCTACATACCTGCCTGGGACACATACTCAGAGAGCTCGACCATGCCTCTCTTCATATAGTCCAGCGAGGTACGTCTCAGGTCATTCACACCAACATGAACTATGACAGTGTCAAAACAGTACTTGTTGCTAAGAGACCTGAGTGCATGCATGATCTGGTGAATCCTGCTATCGGACTGGCTGCTGACCGTGACTTTCTCCTTGTCCAACCTTGTGAGTGGGATATCCTTGTGTCTCACTATCGAGTCTCCAATAACAAGAAAACTTGATTTTTGAGTGTTACTCCTTACAGGCTTGGTGGGTGAGACACTGGTGTTGGTATGTGTCATGGGTGCTATGGAGACTGTGTTAGCTGTAGCAGATTTGTGTTTTGGAGGTCTATGGTGTTTCTGTAAGTTTTTCAAGAGAACCTCCTTGTATGTGGATTTACCTGTTTGATGCATACTATGTGTTTGAGTAGTGGCATGTGTATGAGTAGTGGTACTATGTAAATATGTCGTGGTGAGTGCGTGAACAACCTTCTCCGTGTTACTGTTATAAGTGAGAGAGAACATGGCATCTCTTACTCTCTGTACTGGATTGTGTTATTCCGTAAAACTGTCCAGGTATGCACAAGCACCAAACTGAAACATTCACCCAAGTGCCCCCTTCAATAAAAATGTCCAAATATGCAGAAATATCAACTGTTCTCCCCTCGCAACTCCATATTCTCCCTGAAAAAATAATAATATCACAAAGATGGAATGTAGAAAAGAAGATCAGTAAAGCAGAAGTTAGAAAAATAGAATTTGAAGTTATGGAATACCTGCAAAGTGAATGAATTGATACAGAAGGTCTAACACAGGTTAAATCACTGCAGGATGGAGTGAGTTCCCAAAGTAGGGAGAAACAGGAAGATCAGGAAACATCTGAAGAAGAAATATCGACATGGGAAAGAAAAAGAGATTTAATATATTGTAATATTTACGTAAAGGAGAAAGCAAAACTAACCAATACAAAAAGAGCAGCGCCAAAGATATTTGAAGAGAAACACAGGCAAAGGAATCTGGATATGGAAAACTTTACAATACAGAAAATAAGAAGACAAAGAGGAAAAGTGGAAAAGGAGATCAGTAATGGAGAAGTTAAAGAAATAGAAACTGAGGTTATGGAGTACCTGCAAAGTGAAAGATTCAGTGTAAAAAATCTAATTCAGAAAGCACCCAACAGGATAGAGCAATGGATATCTAAATTAAGGGGAAACCACTGGAACAGGAAGCAATTGGTCAGGTGCCATATGAAGAAAATTTGGAACCTTCCACAGGAAACCAGTATAAACATTCACTTGAAGCTAGACAGCAAGGAAAGAAACAGGAAACTGTGGAAACTCTGATGCAGTCATTGTTGAGGAGTGATAGGCCAGAGAGATCCCATATGACAGAACAACAGATGGCAGCGGATGAAATTGAAGAGAATGTGCTACACGAAGATGCTATTAGAATCTTCTATAGAATGCCTACAGGAAATGGAAAACAAGGGATGTGCCCTCAGTTTGGAAGAAAATCAGCTAAGAGAAGAGTTGTTTGATTTAATAGACATAGATATATAGTTTCATAGTTTCATAGTATAGTACTAGGCTATCTGCCCTGGGGCATTTGTAAGCCTAGCCATAGTGATGTGGCTTTTGCCACCCCATGAAATGGTACAAAAATGTACAGAATAAATCTAGAATACTGTGCCTCTGTCTAGTAGTGACACAGTGAAGGTCCCCTTATATAATAGAATTAGTTTACTGTGCCCCTGTCTAGCAGTGACACAGATGTGACCCCTGGGGTAAACTTATGATCTCCCATCCACTCATCAAGATTTCTCTTGAAGAGAGTCAGTGAGGGGCTCTGCCTAATACGAACTGGGATCCTGTTCCAAAGCATGGGAAGCCTCTGGGTTATGAATCTATCCCTCCAGCATGTCTTATTCATACTATTGCCGAGGTTTAAGTCTTTAGCTCTCGTGGTCCTGATGGATTTGGATTTTTTGAGGTGGAGCATGTCCATCAGATCCTGATTGGACATGGCCTTGTACGTCAGGCAGAGATCACCTCTGAGCAGGCGGTATGCTACTGAATAGAGCTGAAGTTTCTTTAGTCTGGCAGAATAAGACATATGTTGGAGACCCTTGATCCTTTTGGTGAGGTACTTTTGTGGTCTCTCCAGCTGTTGCAAGTGTCGGGTGAGGTACATACCAAATGGGGCATTGTACTCAATCATGGGTCTGATGAGGGAGGAATATAGGGGTACAATGACATCCTTGGATCTGGATGTGAAACCCTTCATGATGAGGTGTGCAAGATAGAATGTTTTTCTAACCACTTTGGCAACGTGGGTGTCAAATGAGAGGTTGCTGTCTACTTGGGTCCCTAGGTCTCTGATTACTTTTTCCGTACTCAGTGGGTTGCTGTCTATGTGATAATTTGTGGGTACTTTGTTTTTTCCAAAAGGGATGACTATACATTTTTTGGCATTTAGTTTAAGGCCGTGACTATGGCACCAGTTGTCCGTTTCAGTGAGGCCTTTTTGTAGGATGTGTGTATCTGCTGGTGTATCGACTATGGCGCCTAGTTTGCAGTCATCTGAGAACTTTGTCAGCCACAGCCCTCCCATGTTTGCTTTAACATCTGAGAAATAAATGCCGAACAAGAGGGGTCCCAGGACAGATCCCTGTGGGACACCACTTGTGACTGGCTTTGAGTCTGACATTGCTCCAGTGATTTTAACTTTATGGGTTCTGTCCTTTAGCCAGTTTGCAACCCATCTAGTGACATAAGGGTTTACTTTTAAGCTGTTTAGCTTATCTATGATGCCTGAGTGGGGTATTGAGTCGAAGGCCTTAGCCAAGTCCAGGTATGCTGTATGGACTGCTTTGCCCTCATCAATGGCTCTAGTGACTGTTTCGAAAAAGTCAGCCAGGTTTAAAAGGCAGGATCTGCCCTTTACAAAGCCGAACTGGGTGGAGTCAAGCGTCTGTAGGTCCCCTATGTCTCCATTTATGAGTTCCATAATGATTCTTTCCATAGCTTTGCAGACCAGGCTAGTCAAGCTTATGGGGCGGTAGTTTCCAGGGTCTGTAGAGGCACCCCCCCCCCTTGTAGAGTGGGACCACTGTTGCTGTATGCCAGTGTTCAGGTACATATCCCGAAGTAAGGCTAAGGTTAAATAGCATTTTTATGTGTGGGTTTAGCTTCTCTTGGAGTTCACGTAACACGCACCCCGGGATACCGTCAGGTCCCATTGATGCTGTGTTTTTTGCTTTGTTTAGGGCAGTTTTCACTTGGACATCTGAGATGACAGGGAGATTACATTCAGCTGGGATAAGTATTTCTTCTTTTGGGGGTGAAGGAGGCGAGAAATTTGCACTGAACCTGTCAGCCAGAATGTTAGCAATATCTGTGGGTTCAGTGTATTTTTTGTTGTTGTGAACCAACTCTGAGCATATCTGAGGGTTTCCGCCCAGGTTTCTAACATAGCTGAAGAAGGATTTGTGGTTATCTTTAGTGTCCTTAGCGATTTTTCTCTCAAAGTTTGCCTTGGATGTTTTTATGAGACAACGTAGTTTTCTGCTAATGTTGATCAGAGATGTCTTCCCTTCATGGGATTTCGCTCTGACGTGCAGTAGCTTCCTTCTTTTGTTATACAATTTGTTTATGGCTGAGGTCCACCAGACAGGACACTTACATTTGGTGGAGAGGGACTTGGATTTGTTTGGGATTGCATGATCCATGCATTCTTGGAGATGTCCATAGAAAGCAATTGTGAAGGATTCGGCATTGTGGGATGTGGTATCCACTGGCACAGTGGGCTTAAAGGATACCATCTCAGTCTTAAGAAGAGTGAAGTCTGCTTTTGAGAAGTTTTTCACTGTGGTCTTTTGTCCTGGGGGTGGAGGTGGGATATGTATATCCAGGGTGATTAGTTTGTGGTCAGATCTCACTAGTGAGGGGTATACTTCCGGTGTGGAGCATTTTGTCCCCATGTTTGTGATGATCAGGTCTAGTATATTATCTCCCCTAGTGGGAGAGGTGACTAGTTGTTCCAGTGCATTTGAATTTATGAATTCCAGGAAACTTTGGGCTAGGGTATTAG
This sequence comes from Protopterus annectens, assembly GCF_019279795.1. Taxonomy (NCBI): domain Eukaryota; kingdom Metazoa; phylum Chordata; order Ceratodontiformes; family Protopteridae; genus Protopterus; species Protopterus annectens. Next base: position 695,767,078 of record NC_056736.1, read on the forward strand.
GGCTAGAATAATGTACCCAATCTATGTTTGGGTAGTCGAAGTCTCCCAGTATGATGGTATTTTGTGATACATTCATATACTCCAATGTCTTCAGGAAGGCTGAGTGGGGTTCTTGAGATTGGGAAGGTGGTCTGTAACATGCTACCAGTTGTATAGCAGTTTTGCCTATGGTTAGTTGCACCTGTATGGTCTCTGATGCTTCATGTGTTGCTACTAACCTGGAGGTGTGGGTGTCCTTTATGAATATGGACACTCCCCCTCCCTTGGTGGTTCGGCCCGGGTTTTGAGGCCGAAAAGCATGATACGAGGTGTAGCCTGGTAGCACTGGGGTGCTCTCAGGAGCCTTGAACCAGGTTTCAGTTACTGCACAGACATCGATGTTCTCCATGCTGAGGAGTGCATCAAGTGCCTGCATCTTGAGATTTAGACTTCTGGCGTTGAGCAGCATTACCCTTAGTTTTTTTCCATTTTTGTTTTCTAAGGAGGTGGGTTTGTCTTTTGAGCCTTGCCTAAAAAAGGCACTATGGGGGTGGCAAGAGTCTTAGCCAATATCCGGAAGCCCAGTGGTGACAGGTGTAAGCCATCCCTTGCGAAGCAGCGTGGCTTGTCCAACATATCATCCCAGGCAGATAGACATTGGATCCCCTTAGAATGACACTAGTACTTGAGCCAATTGTTAAAGCTGATCATCTTGTCTTTGTATTGTGGTATCATTCTTGGTGAGGGCAAGATGCTGCTGAGGGTCAGGGTCATACCAGCCTGGGCTACATAATCGGAGAGCACCTCTATGTCTCTTTTCATGTAGTCCAGGGAGGTACGTCTCAGGTCATTCACACCAGCATGGACAATGACAGAGTCATATTTGTACTTGCTTTGGAGTAACCTGAGTGCGTGTGTTATGTGGCGGATCCTAGCTTCTGATAGACAGCTCACAGTCACCTTCTCCTTGTTCAGCCTGGTTAGTGGGACATCAGTGTATCTGACTATGGAGTCACCTATTACTAGTGTATCAGGCAAGGTGTTTGGCCTTAAGGTCTGCGATTGGTCGACACACTGATTTATTGAAGTATGTGTTGCATGTGTTTTGTTTTGAGGTGGTGGATTTTTGGATGTCTGCTTTGGGAGCCTCTGTTGTTTTGGTAAGTTTTTTATTAGAGCCTCCAAGTATGTCTTTGTGTTTTTATGTGTTTGGTTTGCAGATGTGGTAGGTCTATGTGGGACTGGGATTGTTGTGTGTGTGGTTGCCACCTCCTCCTGTGTGGTCATGCCAGCCCTGAGTTGAGAGAGTTCAGCCTCCAGTTTGGCTATATAGTTGCATCTCTCACATGTATTTGTGTTTGTTGGGAGGAGGAGAGGGTTGTCTGTGTACATGAGACAATTGTAGCATTGTCTCAAGATGCCCAGATTGACCAGCTGAACTGGAGACGACGCCAGTAATCTACCACTCAACATGCTAGAACAGTATAAGGGAGTGGTATACCTTTAAGGGAAGTGGGTATTCACAGGGGTGGTAAGTAGATGTAGTGCTTTACTTAGTACGAGAGTGCTTACTTAGTAGAGAAGTATTGAGAACAAGTGCTAGGCTTATAATACAGTGAGAAGTCTGGTTATACTAAGAGTAGAGCTTCCTTAAGGGAAAATTTGAAGAACAGACTTGGCGGAGCCAGAACAAGTTTAACCTTGTTTAACCGGCGCTGCACTATGTGTACGACCGTGCAAAGCCATGAAAACGCGGATTTTAAACAGTGAACTACAAAAGAGCTGGAAATGGTCCCAAACAACTAATTACTACAGCTTGTTGTGCTGAGGTCACTTCCCCCAAGGACAGGTAGGCTGCTCAAGGCTCCCCACTCCCACTGGTGAGCAAAGAAACTTCCTTCTATGCAAGTAAGGTAATGGACAATACAGGAACTACATCACAGCCCAGAATACAGCAATGCCTGTAAACTGGTCTAAACTAGTCGAGGAAGGCAGGAAAACAAGGATTATTTTTTTGTTTTTTTTTTTTTTGGTAGAAACACACAGAAAATGCAGAAACAGTGATAAATTAGTTACACAGGCTAGCACACTTTAGTGGGCAGCCTCCACAGTTAAATTAAACAAACAAGCAAACTTTCGATCAAATTCGACTAAAATGTAACTTTAAGTGCAGATTTTAAAATAATGCAGCAATCAGTTAAAAAACAGTTCAGGCTAGTTCAAGGTAAGCTACAGAAGCTATTTCAAGTGAAAAAAGAGCAAAGATACTTAAATCCAGAAGGTAGTCACTTTTCTGAGTTCCCTGCTGCTAGGACCACTCTGTAAACCCACGTGGAGCTTGTCTGAGAAGTATAGCCAGAAAAAAATGCCCAGAGGCGGATTTTAAACAGTGAACTACAAAGAGCTGGAAATGGTCCCAAACAACCAATTACTACAGCTTCTTGTGCTGAGGTCACTTCCCCCAAGGACAGATAGGCTGCTCAAGGCTCCCCACTCCCACTGGTGAGCAAAGAAACTTCCTTCTATCCAAGTAAGGTAATGGACAACACAGGAACTACACCACAGCCCAGAATACAGCAATGCCTGTAAACTGGTCTAAACTAGTGGAGGAAGGCGGGAAAACAAGGATTTTTTTTTTGTTTTTTTTGTAGAAACACACAGAAAATGTAGAAGCAGTGATACATTAGTTACACAGGCTAGCACACTTTAGTGGGCAGCCTCCACAGTTAAATTAAACAAACAAACAAGCAAACTTTCGATCAAATTCGACTAAATTGTAACTTTAAGTGCAGATTTTAAAATAATGCAGCAATCAGTTAAAAAACAGTTCAGGCTAGTTCAAGGTAAGCTACAGAAGCTATTTCAAGTGAAAAAAAGCAAAGATACTTAAATCCAGAAGGTAGTCGCTTTTCTGAGTTCCCTGCTGCTTGGACCACTCTGTAAACCCACGTGGAGCTTGTCTGAGCAGTATAGCCAGAAAAAAATGCCCAGAGGCGGATTTTAAACAGTGAACTACAAAGAGCTGGAAATGGTCCCAAACAACCAATTACTACAGCTTCTTGTGCTGAGGTCACTTCCCCCAAGGACAGGTAGGCTGCTCAAGGCTCCCCACTCCCACTGGTGAGCAAAGAAACTTCCTTCTATCCAAGTAAAGTAATGGACAACACAGGAACTACACCACAGCCCAGAATACAGCAATGCCTGTAAACTGGTCTAAACTAGTGGAGGAAGGCGGGAAAACAAGGATTTTTTTTTGGTTTTTTTGGTAGAAACACACAGAAAATGCAGAAACAGTGATACATTAGTTACACAGGCTAGCACACTTTAGTGGGCAGCCTCCACAGTTAAATTAAACAAACAAACAAGCAAACTTTCGATCAAATTCGACTAAAATGTAACTTTAAGTGCAGATTTTAAAATAATGCAGCAATCAGTTAAAAAACAGTTCAGGCTAGTTCAAGGTAAGCTACAGAAGCTATTTCAAGTGAAAAAAAGCAAAGATACTTAAATCCAGAAGGTAGTCGCTTTTCTGAGTTCCCTGCTGCTTGGACCACTCTGTAAACCCACGTGGAGCTTGTCTGAGCAGTATAGCCAGAAAAAAATGCCCAGAGGCGGATTTTAAACAGTGAACTACAAAAGAGCTGGAAATGGTCCCAAACAACCAATTACTACAGCTTCTTGTGCTGAGGTCACTTCCCCCAATGACAGGTAAGCTGCTCAAGGCTCCCCACTCATCAAGATCAATGAAAGAAATAGACTACAGAAGGTTAATAAAACCCAAAAAGTCAGAAGTCTGACAAAGCAAATGAACACAGTAATTAGGACTGTCCATAGAGATCCATGCGATATAGCAGAAGTAAACAGAATATATTACTGTGCAGATAAATTAATAACTGATAAAGTTCTACCACAAGAACACAGAGTAGTGAGGGAAAGGAAGGGGAGAAACTGAATACCATCATGGAAATATCGAATAGAGAAAACTATAAAGCAATTAAGACAAGAAGTGTCACTGTTAAAAGACTACAGAAGAGGGAATAGATAAACAAAAATACTAAGAAAGATAGATGGGATAAAAGCAATGTGCAGTATTAGAACAGACCAGGATCTATCATGCACTATCGCAAATAACAAACTAAAAATTTCAGCACAGGCAGAAAAACTTAGAAGATACGAAGATAAATATAAAGGAAAAGTACAAAATAAGCAATTTATTGAGGACCCAAAAAAGTTTTATAGAGAATTGGTAAATAAGGTAAAAATAATTAAAAGATTGCCAAAAAAAGAAGAAATAGATAACATTTTGGAGAAATATCTATGAGGATCTTGTGGAACATAACAAAGATGATAAATGGATAGAAAAGGTAAATGAAAGAATAAGAAGTTTAAAGATACAGGATATGAAATGGGATGAAATAACGACCAGAGAGATTGAAACAAAGTTAAGAAAAGCCTCTAATTGGAAAACCCAGGCCCAGATGCAGTACCTAACTTTTGGCTGAAAGTATTAACATCTTTACATGAAGATTTAGCCATGAGTAAGAACGATTTATATGTGATAGATTAGATAGGAAAACAAGAAGGATGCTTCATGCTCACCAAATAATTTATAAAAATCAATGTATACCAAGATTATATATTCCCCATTAAAAAGGAGGGATGGGCCTCCTTGAAATTGATTACATGCATAGACCTGCAATTGTGGGACTGCACACATATTTGCTGACATCACAAGACCCAAATGTAGTGAAAGTGTTGAACATGAGGAGAATAAATCTAAGATGACTTCTCTTCTTAATTTAGCAGAAGCATATCGACGTCAAGCAGGAATGGAAATCAAACCAGAAGTAGATAAAAATCAGGCAGCAACTGAATGTTCATAGGTTATTACTAGGCTATTGACCCTAGGGCCATTACAAGCCTAGCCATAACAATTCCCTGGATATTTCATCCCACAATATTTACTTCCCTAGACTCCCATCTAGCAGAGAGACTGACGTGATCCCTAGGGTAAGTTTCCTATCTCCCATCCAGTCATCAAGGTTCCTTTTGAAGAGGGCCAAGGAGGCACTCTGCTTGACATGTATGGGCAGTCTACTCCAGAGTATGGCAAGTCTCCGGGTCAGGAACCTATCCCTCCAGCATGTTTTGTTCATTGTCATGACAAGGTTTAGGTCCCTGGAGCATGTGGCTCTGATGGATTGGGATTTCTTTAAGTGTAGCATGTCCAGCAGCTCCAGGTTTGACATGGCCTTGTATGTTAAGCAGAGATCGCCTCTGAATAGACAATATGTGACAGAGTATAGCTGGAGTTTTTTTTAGTCGGTCAGCATAGGGCATCTGCTTTATGCCTGTGATTCTTTTAGTGAGGTGTTTCTGCGGCCTTTCCAGTTGTTGCAGATATCGTGTGAGGTACATACCAAATGGGGCAGTGTACTCTATGACGGGTTTAATGAGGGATGAGTACAGTAGGACAATGACCTCCTTTTTTCTGGATGAAAAGCCCTTAGTGATGAGTTGTGCCACATAGAAGGATTTCCTGACTGTTGTGGCAATGTGGTTATCGAAGGTGATACCACTGTCTACCTGTGTTCCTAAGTCTTTTATCACACTTTCAGAGTTTAGTGTACTGCCACCTATGTGGTAATTCATTTGTACATGGGTTTTCCCAAAGGGGATAACTGTACACTTCTTGGCATTGAGCTTGTGCCCATGGCTCTGGCACCAAGCATCTGTTTCTGTAAGGTCATTTTGTAGAATGTCCACATCATTTGGGGATTCAATAATGGCTCCCAGTTTGCAGTCATCTGCGAACTTTGTTATCCACAGTCCCTCAGTGTTGGTCTGTACTTCAGAGAAGTAGATGCCAAACAAGAGCAGTCCCAGTACTGAACCCTGAGGTACTCCACCTGTCACTTGTCTGGAGCTGAATTCGGAATTGGCTGCTTTTACAATGTGGGTTCTGTCAGTAAACCAGTTGGAAACCCATTGAGTGACGTATGGATTTATGCCCAGCTTAGTAAGTTTATCTAGGATTCCAGAGTGGGGGATGGCATTGAAGGCCATGGCAAGGTCCAGATAGACTGTGTGGATTGCCTTACCCTCGTCCATGGCTCTGGAGACTGATTCGAAGAAGTCAGTCAGGTTCAGGAGACACGATAGGCCCTTCATGAATTCAAACTAGGTGGGGTCCAGTGTTTGAAGGTTGCCAATGTCCTTGTTTATAAGTTGCATGATAATACGTTCCATGGCCTTGCAGATCAGGCTCATCAGACTAATAGGATGGTAGTTCCCAGGATCCAAGGTGGATCTCCCCTTATTGAGTGGGATAACTGTAGCTGTGCACCACTCAGTGGGCACGAAGCCTGAGGTGAGACTATGATTAAACATGACACTTAGGTGAGGTGCCGGTTCATTTTGTAGTTCATGTAGTACACATCCTGGGATGTCGTCTGGTCCCATGGATGCTGTATTCTTAGCTTTAGAGAGTGCAGTTTTTACCTGTGTGACCATGATTACTGGAATTTGGCAATCTTTCTGTATTAAGATGGGCCCTTTAGGGGGTGAGAAGGGGGTAAAGTTGTCACTGAATCGATCTGCCAGGGTATTAGCAATGTTCTTGGGATCAGTATATTTAATGCCATTCTGTTGTAGCTCAGAGCAGATCTGAGCATTGCCATTTAGATTCTTGACATAGCTATAGAATGCCTTGTGGTTGTCTTTGGAACCTTTGGCAATTTTATTTTCGTAACTAACATAAAACTGTGCCAAAAAAAACAAAAGAAGTGAAGGACCAGGTGAGAAGGCAAGAAATGTGGAAAAATCATAAATATAGTTGCAAGTATACAAAACTTCTGGAAGAACCTCATGTTGATCAGGAACAAACATAGGAATGGTTAAGGAGAGGTGAATTCAAACCAAGAGATGAAAGGTTAATATTGGCAACCCAATAAAGTGGCTGCATGCACTTTGGTTTACAAAGTCCATTGAACATGTGGGAGAAATAGACAAATGTAGGTTTTCTAAAACCTAATTGGAAACAGTCGCACACCTTGTTGCTGGTTGTGACATACTAATGGTAGAAGGACTGTATACTGAAAGGCATAATAATGTGGCAAGATTGTTGCACTTGGGATTGTGCAAACATTATAGTACTGAAGTGGCTGAAAAACACTGGAAATATTAGCCACAAAGCAGCACAGAAAACGATGAAGTTTATATCACATGGGATCACCCATTACCAACAGTTCAAAAGCTAGATGCTAGAAAACCGGATATAGTGGTCCAAGAAAAGACAAGAGTAGCATTGATCATTGAAATCACCACACCCAGTAACTACAGTGTCTTGCGTACAGAGAGACACAAAGTCATAAAACATCAGGATCTGCAGGCAGAAATTTGAGGAATGTCAAAGAAAGATACCCAGACAGTTCCAATAGTAGTAGGAGCAATGGGTCTTATAAAAAAAGAATCTACAGTCATATTTAGATACTTTACCAATCCATGTAACTCCATACGAATTGCAAAAAGAGTCATTACTGGGCACATTGTGGGTGCTGTGAAGAGCACTTTTGACTGACATCAAAGATTGAAATAATACTAATTTCACGATCTTTAATCGTACTTTGACTTAGGAATGGGGTCTATTCCTGTCATGGTATTAGAAACCCAAAAGATTGGGAGAAATGAAAAAAACATAAAACTGCTGCTTACTGGTGTTATGTTCAGGACTTTTTACCCATTTAGTATGCAGATGAGCTCATTATAGATTCATGTCTATGAATTGAAGTCATATGCATATGTCTAAAGCCCCTTAACTACATAGTAGCTGTCCTTCAATCACTTGTGTGTTAAGCATGTTACACTTTTGCAGTAGTGGGCCATATTTACAGCAACTCCTTCGCATCTTCGTATGCACGTCCACAGGCTGGGATTTGTGTATTGACGTAGTGCTGCTCTTTGTGAATCACCAACGTGAAAATGCAAAGCCCCTGACTGTGAATACCTCCCCTAATCTGTATTTAGGAAAAGTAGCATCGGTTGATTATGGTTCCTTTTAGACAACTGAACCAAACAAAAGTCCATTAAGTTTCAGTTCTAACATTTTTTATGTTACTACTGTCAGTAAGTTTGAAAACTAGAATAAATCCATTTCATTAATGTTGAGTTTTTATATATCACCTTTTAAAGTTATTTTAAGATAGCATTTATATATTTAAAATGTAACAAAACAGGAAAAGTACATAGTTATGGAATTTAATATCAACAGCATTGTATTATTTATAATGTTTAAATTATAATTTTGATATGTTAAATGTTTTTTCATTGCATAACACTTTATGCAATACTTTTCATTTATCAGTGTGAGTTGTAGCTAAGCACTGTACTATCACCTAGGGTACTGATGCCATAGCAGAAGATTCGATGTGAAGGAGCCCATCACATTGGGTACTGATGCCATAGCAGACGATTCGATGTGAAGGAGCCCATTACATTGGGTACTGATGCCATAGCAGAAGATTCAATGTGAAGGAGCCCATCACCTTGGGTACTGATAACATAGCAGAAGATTCATAGTGAAGGAGCCCATTATATTGGGTACTGATGCCATAGCAGAAGATTCGATGTGAAGGAGCCCATCACCTTGGGTACTGATGCCATAGCAGAAGATTCGATGTGAAGGAGCCCATCACCTTCGGTACTGATGCCATAGCAGAAGATTCGATGTGAAGGAGCCCATTACCTTGGGTACTGGTAGCATAACAGAAGATTCAATGTGAAGGAGCCTATCACCTTGGGTACTGATGTCATAACAGAAGATTTGATGTGAAGGAGCCCATTACCTTGGGTACTGGTGGCATAGCACAAGATTCGATATGAAGGAGCCCATCACCTTGGGTACTGGTGGCATAGCAGAAGATTCGATGTGAAGGAGCCCATCACCTTGGGTACTGGTGGCATAGCAGATGATTCTATGTGAATGAGCCCATCACCTTGGGTATTGGTGGCATAGAAGATTCGATGTGAAGTAGCCCATCACCTTGGGTACTGGTGGCATAGCAGAAGATTCGATGTGAAGGAGCCCCACATGTTTTCTCATGATGTAATGTGATGTTGAAAATGAGCTGTAGGCTTTTTGGATACCACAGGACATTTATAAATGTTTTACTTAATTTTTTAATGTTGCCTTTACTTGGATTTATGGGTGCATTGTGAATTAATTATAACACTTTTGGGAATAATATCTTTTTATTTAATTCAGTCTCTCTTCAAATGTAAAATATGCTGTATTCTAATTAGAAATTATATAATTCAAAATTTTATTATATTCTGATAATGAGACAGATTTGCTTTTTAGATGTTTAGACAATGTAACATTTAAATGCTTAATTGTTTTACAGTCCCATTCTTACTTAAATCACTCTATTATTTGGTGGTGTATGTTATTGTTTATTGATGTTCATAGGTTCATAGGTACTAGGCTATTGGCCCTAGGGCCTATACAAGCCTAGTCAAAAAGGTATCCTGGCTTTCGCCACCTAAGAAAATTACTTTCCTGTGCCACTGTCGAGAAGAGCCACAGAGGTGATCCCTGGGGTGATTTTCATATTTTCCATCCAATCATCAAGATTTTTCTTGAAGAGTGCTAATGAGGAACTTTGTTTGATATAGATATGTAGTTTGTTCCAGGGTATGGGACATCTCTGGGACAGGAATCTATCCCTCCAGCATGTTATGTTTATTGTGGTGACAAGGTTTAGGTCCCTAGAGCGTGTAGCTCGGAGGGATTGGGATTTCTTTAAGTGGAGCATGTCCAACAGCTCTGGGTTTGACAGCTTTGTATGTTAGGCAGAGAGTGCTTCTGAGTAGGCGATATGCGATTGAGTAAAGCTGGAGTTTTTTCAGATGGTCTGTGTAGGGCATCTGTTTGAGGCCAGTAATCCTCATTGTGAGGTATTTCTGCAGCCTTTCCAGTTGTTGTAGATGTCTTCTGAGGTACATACCAAAAGGGGTGTTGTACTCTATAATGGGTCTAATGAGTGAAGAGTAGAGGGGAACAATTACTTCTTTTTTCCTGGATGAAAAACCTTTTGTGATGAGGTGTGCCATGTAGAAGGATTTCCTGACTACTGTGGCGATGTGATTATTAAAAGAGAGACTACTGTTCACCTGTGTCCCAAGGTCTGTTATCACACTTTAAGTGTTAAGTAGACTACCACCTATGTGGTAGCTCATGGGTAAAGAGTTTTTACCAAAGGGGATGACAATGTACTTTTTGGCATTGAGATTGAGGCCATGGCTTTGACACCAGGAATCTGTCTCTGTGAGGGTCTTTTGTAGGATGTCCACATCATTAGGAGTTTACAGTCATCTGCAGACTTTGTTAGCCAAAGACCTTCTGTGTTAGCCTGTACTTCAGAAATGTAGATACCAAACAGGAGAGGACCCAGGACTGAACCCTGTGGTACTCCACTTGTCACTGGTCTGAAGTCAGATTTGAAGTCTGCTACTTTCACAGTGTGAGTTCTGTCAGTGAGCCAGTTGGCAACCCATCTTGTGACATAGGGATTTATACCTACTTTAGTGACTTTATCTATAATTTCAGAGTGGGGGATGGTGTGAAAAGCCTTGACGAGATCTAGATAGGCTGTGTGAACCACCTTACCCTCGTCTATGGCTTTGCTGACTATTTCAAAGAAGTCTATCAAGTTTAGGAGACATGATCTGCCTTTCACAAACCCGAACTGGGTGGGTTCCAGAGTTTGGAGATTACCAGTGTCTTTGTTTATAAGATCCATGATGATACGTTCCATGGCCTTGCAGACCAGGCTCATTAGGCTAATGGGGCGGTAGTTCCCAGGGTCAGTGGTGGCTCCCCCTTTGTGGAGTGGGATAACCATCGTTGTGAGCCATTCAGTGGGCACAAAGCCTGAGATGAGGCTATAACTGAACATGGTGCTTAGGTGGCTTGCCAGTTCATTCTGCAGTTCATGTAGAATGCAACCTGGGATGTTGTCAGGTCCCATGGATGCTGTATTCTTGGCTTTGGAGAGTGTGTTTTTTACCTGTGCAGCCCTGATTACAGGAACTTTGCATTCTTCCAGTATAGAGCTGGGCCCTTTAGGGGGTGAGGGGGGGGGGGTAAAGTTAGCACTGAACCTATCTGCCAGGATGTTGGCAATATCAGTTGGTTCTGTACATTTAGTGCCATTGTGCTATAACTCAGAGCAGATCTGGGTGTTGCCATCGAGATTCTTGACATAGCTATAGAATGCTTTGTGGTTGTCTTAAGAATCAGTGGCGATTTTATTTTTGTAGATAGCTTTGGAGGATTTTATGAGGGATCTCAGCTTCTTACAGAGGCTGACCAGGGAGTTCCTTCAATCATGGGATTTTACTCTTTTTTGAAAAAGTTTCTTTCTTCTGTTGTAGAGTTTGTTTATGGAAGGGGACCACCAGATTGGCTTCCTTTTTTTGGAGGATAGCATCTTGGTTCTCTTAGGGATAGCACGATCCATGCACTCGTGTAAGTGCTTATAAAGTGCATTTGTGTAAAATTCAGTAGTTGTACCTCTGTTGTCCATCTGCATAGGTTTCGTGAAGTTTGCCACTTCTGTCTTAAGAAGCGTGAAGTTGGCTTTGGAGAAATTTTTACGGTGGTTTCCCTAATGGGGGTGGGGTCAGGATGTAGATGTGGATGTCTAGGATGATTAGCTTGCGGTCAGATCTGATCGGATCTGACCAATGAGGAATTGACCTCTGGTGTGGAACACCGGTTGCCCATGTTGGTAATAACCAGGTCTAGGATATTGCTGCCCCTGGTGGGGGTGTGGATTAGTTGATCCAAGGCGTTGGAAATTATGAATTCCAGAAAACGTTGAGCAAAAGAGTTGGTACGAGTAGTTTTCCCAGTTAATGGTGAGGTAGATGAACTAGCCCATTATTAGGGTGTTGGGTTGTACCCTAATATTTTCCAGTGTATCAAGAAATGAGGAGTGGGAATCCTGGGGCATGGTGGGGGATCTGTAGCAATTTACAGTTTGGATTGCGATCTTGCCCAGAGTTAGTTGCACTTGGATAATCTCAGATGCATTGTGCTGAGCAACTATCCTGGAGGTGTGGATATCCTTAATGAATATGGACACGCCTCCGCCTTTAGTGTTTCGGTCCTTGTTAGGTGGCCGAAAGGTGTGGTATGAATTATAGCCTGGTAATGCAGGGGTGCTCTCTGGAGCCTTGAACCAGGTCTCTGTCACTGCACAGATGTCGATGTTCTCCATTTTAAGGAGTGCCTCGAGCAAATGCATTTTGAGGTTTAGACGTCTAGCACTGAGTAGCATTACCCTCAGATTTTGCTTGCTTGTACCTGTTAAGGTGGTGAATTTGTCATTTGAACCTTGCCTAAAAAAGGCACTAAAGGGGTGGCAAGAGCCTTAGCCAGTATCCGGAATTCCAAGGGCGACAGGGGCAGGCTGTGTATATGTTTTACTGTCACTGAATTTTAGCTAGTGGTTCTTTCAAAATTTTGTGATGTGCTGTCAGTTCCAAGGATGAATAAATACTAGTTAAGGTTAATAAAACTTGATAGAAAACAGTAATAGTTTAGAGCAAAGATAATTTTTCTTTAAAGACGTAAACATTCTTATTATATAGCAAATAAAAGGTGTGATGGGGCAGCCATGTTTAGTTCCATTAGTACATCCTACTGATCTCTAGGCATACAGTTTTAATACTGCATGAACAATTTCTGTATGGTGTTCTAATTAGTTTTATACATGAATTTGGAAACTCAGACACCTGAAGCAGCATAAATATTTCCAGTTAGTGTTACTACACTTTTAACGTTATCTTGCATTTTCTTACTATATCCCAGTTTGATTCAGGGTTGTTCTTATTAATTTTATTCTGCTTAGCAAGACTATGAATATTTTGTAGTTTATATTCAGTAACATCATTGACTTGTAACACATAGGCTTGGATGGACCTTCATCCTGAGTTAATAAAGAAATTGGTAACATGCATGTATGTATGTATGTACATATTTCCAAGAAGGGTGATTTTCTTGCTGTAAGGACATGTCATTAAAACTTGAAAGTCTTAATTTAGAAACTCATTTATTCCTCAATGAAAGTGGAATAACTAGGAAGCCTGAAAAGGTAGAGTGCCACGTTCCTTTATGTCGCTGGGTATGAAGCAAAGATACTTAATTTTTGTACTTTTCTTTAGGCACAGGTAGCTGTTTAATTTCCAAAGGGAGCTGGTGCTCTTCTGGTAGCAAGTCTTTATGCATTTTTGGTAAATAAGCATAACATATCTGCTTATTATGGATTGTTTACTGGTTTGTATTCCAGTAAATACAGAATTCACTGACACTGATTTCCTGTGGAGAAGCTCCAATCTTTGGTTGTTTGAATTTAGACAAATGATGCTCAAAAATTCCATCTTTTTTTCCCTAATATACACACAACATACTTGTAAAATAATGATATATTTCATCAAGTCTAACATGAAATTTGAAGAAAATGTTACTTAATTTGCAAAATTATTATCTGAAATCATTATCATCTGCAAAATGTTTCCCCCATTTTTCCTACATTGGGGTCAGGGTGTCACATAAGTCAAATTGAGAGAGATGGCGGCAGATGACGTGACATTTTGACCCCCTGTAGAAGTAGGCTGTGATAATGATGCCTTCAGATAATTGTTAAATAAGTAACATTTTCTCAAGGCTCCTGTTAGATTAGATGAAATATGTCACTATTTTTATGAGTATTTTGTGGGTATCTTTAATTTTATAAAAAAATAAAAGCTGACTGCAGCTATGCTTTGACCTCTACACCACATCACTACTGTTTGCTAACCCTAGCACTAATCATGTGCCTGCCCCTAACCCTACATCTTACCTTAGAAATTACTCTTTTTGTAACTATACCACTACCTAAGACAAAGAAAAGGCCTACATGCAAATAGTCACACACAAAAACTCACCCATTAGTTCTGAAAAGTTTGATATTTTCAAAAGTTTCAACATTAACAACCAAATATCTTGCATATCATACTTGTACAAGAGTTATCACTCTTCTTTTAACATCTCAGACATTCGGCATCATGCGCATTTGATGACTCCTGCAAGCATTTACCAAATTCTACACTTTCGACAAATTGACTGACACCCTTATATATTTATGTGTGTCTACATAGATAAACACATCAGCATTACTCAGCTTGCACATTGTTTTGACCTGTGCTAAAGTTTCACAAAACAACACATGAAAGCATCAGAATGGACTTTAGGATGTATCCTGTAGGGGAAATAAATCTTTTTTTCTCATTTCGGTCTGGCAGATCAGGATTTGACAACCTGTGGTCAGTGAGTCAGTACTTCTAAGACTTAATAGCCTGTCCACTTCAAAGGTCAACTAAAAGACCATCACAAAGACTCCTGGCTAAGCTCTTGCACCTGCACCTCACCAGGGTAACTGTAATACAAGCAGCCCTTCTCCTTACTGCCACGTTTTACCCCCCTAAACAATTGGGCCTTAATAATAAAGAGTGAAGACTCGGTATATATATGTATATGGAAACACTCTAATTTGCTGAAAGTTTAGAATATTCAATGTTTTTAATACTGGCATAAGTGACTGAATAGTTAGTTAATCATAGTTTGTCAGCATTACTTCATGTGAGATCAGGGTATAGGGATTGGGAATTTGCCCTTTACTGCTGTTGTGCAATCTCAGACTTGGTGTATATAAGTAGTATAGAGGTTGCAAGGACAATTTTTTTGCATTTAGCTACTTTAAGTTTCAATGCTTTAGATCAATATTTTCTGATTTGAGTTTGCAATTATTTCTTTAAAGGTATAACACTCATTTATATATACAGAAATTGGTTCCTTCAAATGCAAAAACAACTTTGTACTCAACTTTATAAAAATAAAAAAAGAAGTATACATGTGGGTATGCATGGTATATTGTGAATATTCTTTGTAGAAGGTTTTGAGGCTTATTTTCTTTGCTGAGAATTCTGACAGGTATCCGGATTAGAGATACTGATGTCAGCACTGTTATAAGCCTGCCTGGTCTGCATAATCAAGGCACTCGAGGTGTATATAACATACATAATACTGAAGAAGTCTGTATGTGTGCCGTCTGCCTTTGCTTGATTGTTGTAAATGCTGTTTATAGCCATCTTAGAATCACTGGCAGATAGCACTATGTCACACTCTCACTTAGATCTTTTCTGCACCAGATATAAATGTTGCATTAGTGGTTACCATCCTATACCATCATAGTACTGTACATCGGTTTTTGCATTTTTATGGATTTTTTTCTCCAAATCTCCACTGTAAATGTATACTGCCCAGTTGCATATACCTGATCAACAAAGTGGTAATATAAATTGCTGTGTTCACAAATATTGTAATTGTGACGGTGACATTTCCCAAACCACATAAATGCAGAATGTGAAATGAATAATGGATAAGGATCTCAATGTCTGTACCTCTGTGGAAAGATAGGAGAAGAGGGCCATGATAGAACCTCTTCCACTCAGTAAACTCAGACATAGGAATAAAAATAAAACAGTATATAGACACTGGGGTATATTGGAAGGATGTATTTATTCCCAGAGTTAAGAAAATTAAGAATTTGTGAAGGAATGCAGCAGAGATATAAGGCAAATCTTGTGTATAGTGAGAAAAGTTATAGTTGTGGAAAATTGTGAACTGCTGTCTAATGCATCCCAGACTGAGTTTATCTGCTAATTCAGTGTCGCCTTTTATATTTTTACCTCCTTGAAGAAAATGTTAAAAGTTGAGTGAATATCTGTTCAAAATGATATCAGAGGCCAGTATATGAAGGTTAGGCTAGCATGCTGAGGTTTTCCACATTATAGTTGTCCAACTCTACCTTTTGTGATTGTAGCTTAGGTAGCTAGTACCCTGTTTCCAAAGCTCAAACACTTTGTAGCATTTGTGGATCCACATTTTTTTTTCAAATGTAATATTTTATTCCTTTTTGAGAAAGCAACAGTAGCAAAAAGGATAATTACAATATACAGTTTAGAAACATTCATATGAAGGATACAAACTAAGTGTACATGCAATAGAGTAGTTGTGTGCAACATCATATTTCTTACATATAATTGTAAATTAATGCATAATTGTATAATATAGGTATATAATTTGGACAGTTATAAAAAAGCATTGGTAAAGTGCAACAACACAACTATTTACAGTATAATGTCACCATGAAAAACTTTCTAAATTTGAGTAAGATTTAAATCTATGGATTTATTAAAGAAAAGAAAAAAAAGAGTAAACTTTAAAGCAAGTTCTAGTAATTAATATTTAGTAGCTCCCACTTTTATTCCTTTAATGGGGTGTCTAGGAGTAAACCCCAATATTTTTGATAATAAGAAAGTTTATTTTGGTTTTAGTTACTAATTTGTGGGAATATATATATTTTACATCCATGTTTTTAAAACCTTCCCACCATACCTGAGATCTATCAAGCCAGTTTTGAGCTATATATAATTTTATTAGTGCACAAATAGTGATCCATACATGCTTCTTTAGCATGGAAAGATTCTTTGGTGTTATATGAAGAATTGCAGTTCCCAATGAAACTGTTGATTTTTTATATCCCATTCTCCCCAGTTTAACTTTTAGTGAATACCATAGTTTATATATGTTTTTATAACTCCAAAACACATGTAACATGTCTGCTATTTTTAACAGACAATAGGGGCAGTACCGCTAGTAATTAGAGTTAAATTTATTTAGGCATACAGGAGTAAGATATGCATTATTATTAATCATAAGTTGGGTATAGATTAAATTTTTAAAAGGAGTAAGTTTGATCGTGTCTCTATTGCTTGAATCTTTTGGTCGTTGGTAATATTACTATTTTTCCCATTCAGGAAATAAATGAGAATAAAGTATTAAAAAGATTGGTACGTGATTGCAGAAATTAGCTTATATACCATAGATATCTTTTTTCTTTTGTCTAACAAACACTTTAAAATCATCTGAACTGAGGTGATAGCTTGCTCATTCATACTGAGATTATGAACTTTTGTACAGATTACATTTTTAATTTCTTTAATTACAACGTCAGACTTTTTCTGTACCTTTATATTTTTCCTAGTATCTTCAATTGTATCATCTTTTAGCCTATAAAAAATTCATATTGTACTGTTTTTTAGTTAGCAGATAGTTATTTAAGTTTATGATGTTGTTATTAATTTTCAAATTTGGATTTAAATGTAGTGGTTGTAGAAGGACAAGGATATCATCTAAGATTAGGGAGGTTATTAGCTTTTGAAATATATTTCATTTTTAATCATTTTAATCGTTTTATCTTTTTCATATTTTCTTGTTTTCTAAAAGGAATCACTTTTGAATTAATATTTTGGAATTTAATGTGGTCATACCATAATTTAACCCACATTGGTGACCATTCTTGTTCACTTGGGATATAATTTGCTATGTGAATTATTATACTTGCACAAATAATTTTGTAGTGTAGTTTAAAATAACCAATCCCACCCTTATCTTTTGTTAGAATTAATTTATTGTAACTAATTCTAGTTGACTTCGGTTACCATATACATTTTGATACTTTTGCCTTTGACTTAGAGAACATTTTATTTGGAATTATGAGGTAAATTGCATTGAATTGGTAAATAATTCTGGGAAGAATATTCATTTTAATGATAGCTGCTCTAGACAGAAGAGAAAATCTTATATTTTCCCACCCAGCAATATCTTGTTCAATCATAGTCCATGGTTTTTGTAAATTTTCCATCATTAATGCTTGGTGGGTATGTTTAAATCTTATTTCTAGGTACTTAAGTGAGTAGCTTAATTTAAATTTGGTTTCAAGAAAATAAAATTTATTGTGTCCTAGAGGATTCATTTTGAAGATGAATGATTTAACTGAGTTAATTTCAAGGCTTGATACATTTGAAAATTTTTCAGTGGACTTCACAATTTTATGTATATCTGTATCAGGGAGTTCAAAGTAAATATTTAAATTATCAGCAAAAGTAGTAAATTTCAGTTTAGTATTTTGAATTTTTGGTATGTGATGGAAGGTATTTCAGTCTGTAAAAAGTAAGAGGGGTTCTATGTAGAGGTGGAAGAGGTATGGGGAGAGGAGGCAGGCCTGTCTAGTACCATTAATAGTTTTTATCAGTTCTGAGTTTGTTTTATTTATAAAGAGTGTTGTATGTGAGCTGCTATATATTGCTTTTATCATGTTAATGAAATCTTGGGGTATGTTAAAGTATTTCAAGATTTTAAACAGGAAGTCCAGATTTACCCTGTCAAATGCTTTGCATGCATCTAATGACAAAGCATATCTTGGATTCTTTTTTTTTTTTGCTAAAAGTTGTATTATTGTGTCTACAGTAAGTGTATTGTCACAGACTCACCTATTATTCATAAAACTAGATTGGGTGATATTATAGTTGGTAATATTTTTGATCCTATTTGCTAGCAATAAAGTCAGTATTTTAATATCTACTTTAACAAGTACAGTGAGTCTGTAATTGTAGGGATTTGTTTTGTCTGAATTTGGGTTTAAGAATAAAAATGGTTTTTGATTTGTTTAGGTGCAAGTCCATGATACCATAGTCATTAATACAATTAAATATTTTCAATAAGCTATAGCAATTTTTTATAAACTTCAATTGTACAACTGTCGGGTCCAGGAGCTTTACTGATTTTTAACTTGTCTAGTAACATTTTGATTTCTTCCTTGGTAAACATTGCTTTAAGGAAATCACTTTGTTGACTAGTTATATGCAGGAATTCTAAATTATTTACAAATTCTTTAAATTCTTCAGGGTGTATTTGTTTTTGTGGACCATACAAATATTTATTTATTTAACATTTATTGACTGGGATAGTCCAACTGGATACATGTCCATTTTCAGGCGGTGGCCCAGGGAGAAAAGCTCCAAGGTACAAACAATAAGAAATTTCATGGTTCGTGATAAACATAGTTTAAAGATTATTTATATAATCAAGTTATACAAGTTCACAGAGTTAAGATTTCACAAGGTAAAAGACCTAGTATTCACATATAGCAGAGTTGTAAAGTAGTTAGCACACCATCATAGGAAAGAGTTAGTCAGGCTTTATATATCTTTTCAAAGGATATAATAATTTCAGAGTTTGCATATAATGTTTTACCCTTATACTTTATTTCTGTTATTCTAGGGGTTGTTTGCTTAGGGCAACTCAATCTTGCTAATGTTTTTGATGATATCTGGGCCCATTCAGCATATGTATAATGTATTTTAATTCTGTAATTGAATATTGTTGTGTTTATAAGAAATATAGTTCCTTTTATAGGTTTATCATAGTGTTTTATAATTCAATGGTATGATTGTTTTGGATTTCTTTTTTAGTTCTACCTAATTTGCTTTCTGGTTTGACTCTTTCCTCCTCTCTTTGATTCTTACATCTTCTTCTTCTTTTGGCTTTTCCCAGTTAGGGGTCGCCACAGCAAATCACCTGTCCGCTCATGATTGGCAGTGGAGTTTTACAGTCTCGAGTTGCCAGCCCGGTGTCCAGCCTTCCACAGAAGGCACACACACACACACACACACACACACACACACACACACACACACACACACACACACACACGCACTCTCACTTAGGGACAATTTAGAGTGTCCAATCCACCTACAGCATGTCTTTGGGATGTGGGAGGAAACTAATGATGCGTTTTGCTTTAGAATTCCTATATTTACTGCTTTGGTTGTAGCCCATTGGACATCAAAGGACATATCAGTAGTAGTTATAGTATTTTCTAGCTGATTGGTATGTTTTTAATCTCTTGTGCAACTTCTGCCTTTTTAATTAGGTGTACATTAAGTGACCAACTCTTAGTTTTACATTGAATATGTTTTATTATTGAGGTATTTATTTCAATAAATACTTTTGAGTGATCTGAGAGTGATCTAGGTTCTACTTTAAAGATAATTCTTGTTTCAAGTAGGTATTCAAATACTAAGAAAAATCTATTCTTGACCATGAATTATAACAAGCAGAGTAGTATGTATACTTATTTATTTATTTATTTTCTTTATTTAAAATATACAGTATGTGTGCACTAGATTAAAATCATTCATTAAATCTTCTATAGCTATAGTGATTTGGGATATTTATTATCTTTATACGATCTGTCAGTGGTTGGATTTATCACAGCATTCCAATCTCTGCCTGATATAAAGTAATCATCTTGAAATCACTTTAGTAGATTATAAATATCATATATAAAATTCTGTTGCCTTGTACATGGTCCATAGACATTTAAGAATAGAAATGGTTTAGTATATGAAGGATATGTATAAAGTACCACCATCTCCCCTTATCATCAGATTTATAATTTGTGATCTTACCTTTGAAGGATTTTTTAACAATAGTTGCTACTCCCTTTGAATTTGTACTATTTGCAGCTGCTATAATTTGATTTCTCCAATTTTTAGTTCTGTCTTTCTCACGTTGTTCATTATTCATATGGGTTTCCTGGAGAAATATGATCTTTGCTTTGGACTGAACTATCAAATGCATAAGTAGTTTTTTCCTTTTTCTTATCTTGAATGCCATTGACATTCCATGTTTCAATTGTTATCATCTTCTATAAGTGATTTTATATAAATGTTATTTGTTTTTGTGTTATTTATTGCATTATTTTGAATAAATATTGCAATCGTAAGTGTTAAGACGTTTGTTAGCATGGTGACATTCAACTCCCTCAGAACTTCTCTGGTGTCTAACCACCCAAACCCTTGATCTAAAAGAGTAAAGCAAGAAGCATTCTTAACTAGTTTTCCTGAGTTAGAGTTTACAACATATTTAAAACATATTAACAAACTATCGTACATCAATTTCTATTCCAAAATTTTGGCAGTCTCTGCTTAACACAGCACTCATTTATCCTTATTCCAGTTATTGAGATTTAGCTGATTTTAGTTTCTTTTCTTTCCTTTTCCCTTCTTCATTATCCCTTCTATTCTAGTTTAGGTTAATTAAGTGACATTTGAGTTCTTATATGAGAAAGGGTTTTATGACATATTGCAGAATAAGATACAGCTGTACTCTTATTTGACTTAAAACAATTGTGTAAATCATCAGGCTTAAGTAAGGGAAAAGATTGCTGATAACCAGTGCCTATTAAATTTACAAAAACCTCCTCAGTGTTTTCCATTCTAACAGAGGAGCATTCCTGATTTGTATAGTAGATTTTAAAGAATCTTAAACACATATAGGTCCAACAACATCCGTAAGATAAGATAAGTTAACTTTTTATAATATACAATTTTTTTTTAATTTTATAACTTTCCTAAAGAAATATTGATTTCCAACAACATCTTAGTTAACCAAGTATATTCACAACAAACAAAAATAGAAAGCTTATATATATAAAGGTATCTATAATATATGTTGGCCAATGCAATATAAGGGTGGTTCAGTGAATATTCACTCATTACATTGTTAGTTTAGTGGTATGTAATGAAGTAAATATAGCAGTTGTAATGAGCTTTGCCAAAAAAAGGATTCTTTAATAGTTATTTGTTAGTAACTGAAACACACCATTATTTTGACAAGGAGATGTTTATATACAAACTTTTGGTATGTAGAAAAATGCTGCAGCTTTATATCTTAATAGTGCAACTATTCACTTTCAGTTTTATTGTTTAACTGTAAATATTTGGGTTTAACAGATAAGAGAGGTAAGCCAGATCTAGACATATTTCCTGAGCTTTATATTGTTAATGTGAAGGTACAAAGTGCCATCAGAAATGAGTATATATGCATGCATAATATGTAAGTCAATGCGAATGCTTACACTTGAGCAAAAGTTTTAATTCAGATAGCACATTATCATGTTCAGTACAGAATTTGCAAAGTATATTAAGATTAGTTGCATCCAGCATACAGACCCACATCACTTGAGCATGAAGCACTGAGTACATCTACAAGTATGTTGCACATAGATGGCAGTGGCCTAAAAGAACCAAAAGTAATTTGAGATACTAGAAGTAAACCATTTTAATGCAACAGAGTAGGAAAGTCTCATATAAAACCTTACACATCATGTAGTCTTTCAAACAAGTCCCATCATCTTTGCTCGTTTCTTGTATATTCATCATCCATGTTTGAGAAGGAAGTAGATTATGTGTTACCTTATAATAAGTTGTACTAGTGTTACCTTATAATAAGTTGTACTAACAAACATAGTGGAGGATCTTTTGGCCCACCTGTTTCAGTCATTTCCAGCAACTTCCTGTTCCATGCGAATGTCGCAATGGAGACATTTCTAAGGTATTTACTTATTTTATTTTAACATCTCTTCACAGTTAGTTGAGAATTTACTATTGGTTTTTCAGAACTAGACAAAAAATAAGTTTTAGAGATTCATGTATGAGGTGTTTAATTGAAAGCTTGGAGAAAAGCAGGAGTAGCCTTACTTGATGAGTTTGCTTGGAACTTTGATCTTTAAATTGAAACAACAGTGTAGCAGGATATTTCATTTGTAATTTTATTTTTTTATTTGTTAAATATGCACAATATGGAAAGAGTGACTGTTTTTGCTGTTTAATCTGGAATGGGAGGTCTTGCACAAAGGTTATTTTATCTCCTTTCCACTGTACATATTTTTTGATTTTGCTGTTGAGATGATTATTTGTACATGAGTGGTGTTTAGGAATTTAACATACACTTGTCTGGGGTTTTCAGCAGTTTGAGCTTTACTTAACGATCGATGAGGTCTCTCTATCATATTTTCTTGAACTAGTTGTTTTTGAGCAGAATCTCAAAGATTTCTTTCAAGACAGTATGCAATTGTGATTGCTAATATTATTCTGGAATACCTCTCACCAAAATATTATTCCTTCTGCTGTGAGCCTCTAGATCTATTAACTTTTGCTGAATTTAATTTATTGAGGAATCTTTAGTTTTCAAGTTTTCATTTCATTGCTCAACATTTTTGCTCCAGTTTTCTCAAGCCTATTAATTATTTGCTCTAAATTATTACCAAAGCCAGTGAGCTTTGCTGAAAAGCTTTGTATTTCTGCCTGTAAAGGTTCAAGTGCTAATTTTAGTTCATCTAAGCTGTAAGGTTGCTCAGATTTAGTTTTTGAGGTGGGCTTCAGTGTTTCGTGTTGCTGTTTTAAAGTTATTCGCCTTTTATTAGTAATTTTTTTCAGGAGAAGCTATTAGCGACAAGCAAGTTTTCAATGTCTGAGGCTCCATTTGTTCTGTTCCATTCTGCATGATGTTTGAATTGTTGCTTTGACTTTTCTTTTTTTCCTTTTTATTTTCAAGTGAGACACGGGCCTGTCTACACGTGGCAGATATCACTGAATTGCAGTAGTTTAAAATTATTCTTTAAACTGGGTACTAGTCATCTAAATATACATTCTACATCAGTTTTCCCTTAATTTTAACAGGAACTTGCTGTTTTTAAATGGTTTTGTTTAGTGATGTTCGCTTATACAAGTTGATGCAAAAAGTTTTCATTGAAGGTAAGGAGAGTATATGTCTGCCAACTGGTGACCATTTTGGAACCCCCGGATCCCCATTTTTTAAAATGATACATTCATGACTTAACAGAAAGTAGCTTAAAATCAGAAAACTCAGTAATTATCATTGTTCTTGTATTTTGACCTAACAAGAATGCTTATCCCACACCCTCTATCAATAATTCTGCAGATAATTTTACATCTTTGGCTGATGTGTTAGAAAATCAATAACTTTCATTTGGTCATGGTATTAGTGATACGGCAGTCCCTTCCAAATTTCATCCATTACATTGGTTGTCCAGGATCAGAAACAAGAACAGGAACAACAGCAATTTTTCTTCATCTATTCCAGAGAGTCCTCTATTTTATGAGCAGAATCACCATAATCAACAACAGCAGTATTATTCAGTGAGAACAGATCAACACCAACCAAGGGGCAACAAGAGGTGACCGTATTGGATTTTATAGACAATATGCTTTATCCTTGCTTATGTTCAGTTATTTTAAATAAGACAGGAGATTTTAAAGTATATCATTTTAGTTCACATTGATCACTCATGAACACGCTGATTTGGTAGAGGTTATTCCTTTGTTCTGGCTAAACATGCTGATACAGTATCAGCTTTGAGTGATCTTAAATTAAATGAAAGAAAATTACATTTAAGACTAATGTTTGGGGATCCAGAATATTCTGACCATGGATTAAGAGTACCTAGCATTTACAATCCACCTCTTTATTCAGGGTTACAACTGAACTGATGTGTGAATTGGATATTCGTCATGGTCTGGCGCATGAACCGACTTGGAAGGATTATAATTTAACTAAGAGGCAAACACAATTATTAAATGATCTTAGTAGAGTGGACACATTGAGGTTTATGTGTCTGGACAATTTAGGTGGTCTTTTTATGATGGACAAGTCAGATAATATTGAGAGAATGTTTTCTGTTCTATATGATGAAACGTATTGCAAAGTTTCAATTAATGTAATTAGCATAGTTTATCATAAAATAGATGTTATACTTAATGATATGTTGATGCAACATCACATTAGTGGAGATTATTATATTCATGTATACAAGATCCTATAAACCCGACAATATTTGGAATTCCCAAAATACAAAGAAATATCAACGATCCACCTTTAAAATTAATAGTTGATGCCAGTGCTTCAAAGACGTACGATGCAGCAAAATATCTTGATTTTCATTTAAACCAAAAAATTGTGACCGTGAGTCATTTATGCCAAGATTCTTGGCATTTTTTAAAGAAATGTAACACCTTCGCAAGCATTAATAAAATAATATTCCTCACCATAGATGTGAAAGATTTTTTCTCATTGATTCCACACAATATAAGGTTAAAGGGGTTTAGTGAATTTTTGCATAATAGTATAGATATAGCTCAAGAGAATATTAATATTTATGTCATTCTTATGGAGCTGGTACTTAAACATGGAGTTGTTATAGGTAAGTTTAGGAGTTTTTATTATTATTTTTTTTTAGTGAATGTAGTTCAAGGATTCCAATGCTTGATGCATTTGCTTTCATCCATTTATAGCTGAAGCAGAACTGGGATCCCTGCTGGATGAACAAAAGAGCTAATGTTATGTTTAGCAGTCTATGTGTATGGATAGAGTTCTGAAAACATTGAATATCATAAACTTGTCTTTTGCATTTGTGTATTTAATCTCAGGTTATTCACGACTAGTTTTTAATGTATCATTTATTAATTATGTGTTCTTATATGATGATGGCCAAACCACAACCCCCCAACTTACCTGATAACACAAACAATATCGCTGAACAATTTAATATATAATTCACTGAGAGAGTTTTAGCACTGACTAAGAATAGTAAGTCTCCCACAATGCCAACACTTAATAATCCAAGCAGTTTTGTAGATGCATTCTCATTTCAGACCGTCCCAAAATAAACTATTGAAAAACTATTAAAGAAGTTGAAAACCACTTCACTGGCAGCAGATAACTTGCCAGCGGAATACCTAAAATTAACAGCAGATGTTATTGCCTTCTCTGTGTCAATACTTATAAACTGCTCTATAACAGAACAGTATGCCCCAGCTACTTGGAAAATTGCATATATTATACCATTACACAAAGGAGGCAATTCAATAGAACTAACAAACTACCGGCCCATTGCTGTCTTTTCACCACTTTCTAAAATTCTGGAAAGATGTATCCACTTTCAACTTATTAAACATCTTCTAAACAATAATCTCTTCTCATCGTCACAGCATAGATTCCAACCATATTATAGCACTACTACAGCTCTTCTAAGTTTCACTAATACTATAAATAAATTCAGATACAATGACAAAATAGTGTGTTCAGTCTTTCTGGACATGTCTAAAGCATTCGATACAGTTTCCCATCCTAAGTTACTGTCCACTCTGAATAATCTTAATACCAACCCTGATGCTGTTAACTGGTTTCAAAGTTACCTTTCTAGCCACCAGCAAGCTGTGAAATGGAAACAAGATCTATCCCCACTCCTACCTGTTATACTGGAGTCCCTCAGGGTTCAATCCTAGGGCCCCTCCTCTTCAGCATATTCGTAAATGATCTTAATACTGCCTCCTGTCAAGCATCTATCATACCATACGCAGATGATTCAACCCTCATACATGTGGCATCCACAATAACTCAACTTCTTACAGTCACACAAAAAGCATTCTCTGAAAATGTGGCTAGCAAACTTACAACTTATTCTCAACCCTAATAAAACTAAACTTATGATATCTTATCCATCTAAACCTACTAGCCTCCCAGCTAACTTTTATATAACTGCCAGTAATAATACTAGGATTTTACCAGATTCCCAAACAAAACTACTAGGCATCATAATTGACAACAGACTAAAATTTGACATACACATTTCTAAAACAATCAAAAAGGTTCACAGGGAAATGGGAACAATGTATAGAAACAAAAAATTCTTAACAGACACTGCAAAAATAGCCATAGCTAGAACCCACTTTCTCTCCTCACTGTTATATGCATCCCTCATACTTTCCAAACTCAAAAAGTCAGAACTGAGTAAATTATAATCATGTTACAATAAGATTGCCAAATTTGCAACAAATTCCATACATTCAACCCATCACTGTCAATGCCTAAAAAATCTTTCTTGGTTGGAACTACCTCATGTTATGAACTATAACCAATTAATAATGGCTCACAAAATAATTCACAACCCTGACAACATACCTTCCCTAAAAATCTTCTACAACCCTAGTATAACATTCATAGTCTTCAATCATCTAACAAAGACTTAGTCCAGGTAACAAAAGTAACCACTACAGCAGGCAACTCTCTTTACTCTAACTTTGTTGCTACAAATTGGAATACCCTTCCACACAGTATTAGATCCGTAAGTAATCTTAATCATTTCAAAATATCTCTCAAAAGACACTTATTTGAATCCTGGCTTTGCAGATGTAACACTCCAGGTTAATTACTAATTTAGCATTACTTATATAATTTGTCTGTATGTACTAACTCTGTTAACATATGCCTTCTAACAAATACACATAAGAAAATTGCAATTGCATCCATTTATATCCCTCCAGGTAACAATATTCTAGTACTTGAATCTATATTAGCCTGGACTTCCCAGAACTTATCTTATGAAACACTACTACTTGGAGATGTCAACAGTGACTGGAGCAAACTCTCCCCTCTTTCCACTAGTCTTAGTATTGACCTTTTTGGGTTCATTCAACTCATTTCTACTCCAACCCACATCAACAAAAACTTCAGCTCCATACTAGACTGGATCTTAACCTCTAATCCTAATCAATGCCAGAATCCCAGTAAACTGCCCAACTCTCTAAGCGATCCCCTCCCAATCTCTATACAAAGGATACCACCTCATACCTGTAAAACCCATCTTTACAGAGACTGCCGAAACCTGTCAAAATTCAATGCAGAGAAGTTCAACCAACTATTGTCTCTCATTGACTGGGTCCGTCTTGCCATGCTTCCTCTAAACAAAGCTGTTCATGAATTTAACAACATTTTTCTAAACATCCCTTAAGAAAAATTAGAATCAAATCTAATCCTGCACCCTGGCTCTCCAAAAATACCCTGTCCACCATGAAACTTAGGGACTCCACCTGGAAAAATGGTCAAAGTCTAAATCTCCCACTCTCTTCCTCAAATTTAAAGAAGTAAGAAACCTTTCAAAAAACTCATCATCCAAGACAAGACAAAGTACTACCTAGAGGTCCAATCCACCCATACTTCCAACCCTAAAAAAATTTGGCACTCCGTAAATAATATCCTCTACACAGGTAAGCCTTCTACCCCTAACCCTTTCCCCGAAAAATCTCCTATAGAAATAACCTCCCTAATAAACAACTTCTTCATAGACTCAATCTGCAAACTAACCCCTCCTGACACCAACCACTCTCATACCTTTACTCCTACCTCCACCAACCCCCACTTCACCTTTTCCCTGAAACCAGTTCCCACAGACTACATAAAATCCCTTCTGCTGAAGCTTAAGCCATGCTCTCCTTCATTTGACAATTTACCTCCCATTCCTCAAACGTGCAGCCAGTACCATAGTTTATCCAGTATCCATCCTTATAAACCACTCCATTAAAGAGTCCATAGTCCCAGACATCTGGAAAGGCTTTTATACAATTTCACTTCATAAAGGAGGCAACTCCACCAACCCAGTTGACTTCTGCATTATAGACATCCTCTCACCTCTTTCTAAAATCCTAGAAAAATGCATTTACTCTCAGCTCCTCAAATACTTACTTCAGGAAAAAATTATTTATTTATTTATTTCCAGTTTGCTGACCGGGGAG
The DNA here is from genome assembly GCF_019279795.1 of Protopterus annectens. Classification (NCBI taxonomy): domain Eukaryota; kingdom Metazoa; phylum Chordata; order Ceratodontiformes; family Protopteridae; genus Protopterus; species Protopterus annectens. The sequence goes on from NC_056736.1 coordinate 695,795,440, forward strand.
GTCCACTGGGCTCAAGGAGCCCATTTTCAGTTGAGACCCAGGGAGAAAAGCTCCATATTACATAGGAAAAATAGTACAATTAAGCAAATTTTTACATTACATAGTAGAACTAAGCAAAGTGTAACAGTAAAATATATGAATATACATTACATACTTACATGATGACATGTTAGAGAAGAAGTAGAGGGTTTAAGTTATGCAGAGGTTGGAAACTATCAGTGGATGGTATACAAACTAACATTGTTGGATGGCAGTAAATAAGATTAATCCCAGGAAAGGGGAGAATAAGGTAGAAAGTACATTACGTACAATGGGTGCATTAATGTAATAGGCAGGCTAGGTAGGTAGAATACAACTGAATTTCCAGTTATGGAAGAGGTAGGAATGGAGCTGGGTTTTAAATTGTTCAAAGTTTTCAGTGGCTCTTAGAGAAGGAGGGAGAGAATTCCACTTCTTGGCTAAGGAGAAGGACAGGAGAAGCTGACCAGCTGGGCGGTTTGGTTTGTATACGGAAATTAGATTTTGGTGTGCAGATCTTAGAGTTCTGTGTGGGATATATGATGGTAGAATGTTTGTTAGAGCTGGGCATTTAGTAGGGTTAAAGATAAGCTTGTGGGCTATAGTGAGTTGGAGGTAGTCAGGGTAGTTGGGCAGCTCTAACCAATTCGGCAGGTGGAGAGACATGCAGTGGTGGGTGGAGTATTTAGATTTAGTGGCAAATTTTGAGATTTTATTATAACAGATTTCCAGTTTGGAGGAAATAGAGGAAGATAGGCTGGTTAGTAGGGCAGTGCCATACAATAGTAATGGTAGTAAGTAGGTAATAGCGAGAGTCTGTCTTGTAGTAGGGGATGGAATGTGGGAGTTTCTGTACAGCATGCCAAGTTTCTGATGTGTTTTCTTAATATTTAGCTGGATGTAAGTGTCAAATTTTAGATGTTCATCAATAATAACCCTGAGGAGTTTAGCAAAAGAAACAACTTCTATAGTGGAGTTGGCATGGCTGATAATATTGAAAGAGGTTTTGTCAAGATGGAGGGATTTTGAGGAAGAGAATAGTAGAATGTTTAGATTTGTTGGCATTCAGAGAGAGGTGATTTTGAAGCATCCAGTTCTCCGTAGTTGAGAAGGCAGTCTGAGTTTTTGTTTGGAGGCCAGGAAGGTTGGAAGCAAAGCAGACTAGAGTTGAGTCGTCTGCATACTGTACAATCTTAGTATTAGGAATGGCTGCATGGAAATCATTAATAAATATATTAAAGAGCAGTGGGCCGAGTATGGATCCCTGGGGTACTCCGATTGGGGTAGGAAGGAAGGATGAGATGCCAGTTTTCCATTTCATGGCCTGAGATCTGTCAGAGAGGTAGCTGTTGAACCAGGTAAGGGTATTTTGAGAGAGATTAAGGTTAGACAGGTGGTTTAGGAGGTGGGTATGGGAGACTGTGTCAAAAGCCTTGGAGAGATCAAGAAGGACAGTGGATACAAGCTCTCCTGAGTCACGAGCATGGTTACTATGTCAAGGAAAGAGAGAAGAGCAGTTCCTGTGCGACGGCCAGGACGGAAACCATGTTGTGTGGAGGTGAGGAGTTGGTTTTGGTAAGGAAAGACATGAGCTGGAGGTGCATACATTTCTCAAGGATTTTTGAAATTGGGGAGAGTATAGCTATAGGTCATAAGTTAGAAATGTTATTATTCTTGCCTCCTTTGTGGAGGGGTAGGATAAAGGCTGCACGTCACAGTTTGGGGACATATGACTCCTGTATGGATCTATTAATGATAATACCGATGGGGATGGCAGTACTGCCTGCTGACAGTTTTAGAAAGTGCGAGGGGATATTGTCAGGGGCATTGGAGCAAGGCTTAAGCTTAGAGAGAAGTTTTATTTTATGTATGAGGTGGGGATGGGTTTGAGATGAAATATGGGAGGAGCATTAGGGATAGAGGATTGGGTAGAGGGTTTGGTTTGGGAGGAGGGGTTGTTTGGGAAGGTCTTGGTAAGTTCTGCTATAGGGTTAGTAAAGAAGGAGTTTAATAGAGTAGCTATTTCTATGTCAGATTTGGTGGTGTCAGGGCAGGGATTATTTTTGGTAACTGGGTTGAGGAGAGAGTTGATGGAGTTCCAGAATTGTTTGGGGTTCTTGGAATGATTAGACTGGAGTTTGGTATAGTAAGATTTTTTATCCTGTATAATTTGTTTTTTGGCAAGATTATGGAGCAGTTTATATTTAAAAAAGGTGTCATGTCTGAATGCCTGAAACCCAGGGGGAAAGTTTCGGAGTCAGAAATGTGGGGTTTTAGCCATGTTTCAGTGACAGCTACTGTGTCACGTAGGTTATGGCATAGCCAGGCATGGAAGTGGGTTGTTTTGTTTTTTAGACTTTGGGCATTAATGGTTAGTAGTTTGAGATATTTAGGGTTGGAATTATTTGTTGAGGTTGGAGGAGTAAGATTGTTTCTGGTAATAGGGCCGGGGCTGGGGTGTATGTCTTCTGCTAAGCTTAGGCAGTTGAAGAGGAAAGGGAGTAGGGGCTTGGGTTTGCTTTTTGGGCTTTGTGGGAAGTGCAGTATTGCTTTAAGTATGTGTTGTTTTATTGAGGAGGATAGGAGTTTTGGTTTGAAGTAGTGAAGTAGGTTTGGTTGAACTGGAGAGGAGGATATAGTGCGAAAGTGAGACCTGGTAAGATGAGGATGAGTGTTGGGGTGGTGGTGGGGACAGGAAAGCAGGAAGAAGCTTGTAAGAGGAATAGGAGGTAGCATGGCATAGAGGGATTAGAAGAAGTAAGGTGAGGGAGGAGATGAGAAGGATTTGAGAAAGCATGATGTGAGTTGAATGTAAGGTGTTGGATGGTAGGGGGTAGTGAGAATGAAAGAGGGTATAGATTAGAATATAGGACTTATGGTGTGGGATGGGGAAGGGACAATTAAGTATTGGGCAATGTGTTGGGGAGGGATTAATAAGAAACTGAATGGATTGGTTGAGAGAGGAAGGGGAGGGAATACTGGCTAGAATAAAAGTAGGAGTAGTGGAGGTGGGCAGGAATTGGTGGCAGGGTAGGGGAGCGGAGTGAGCCCGCAGGGCGAATGGAGCGGGTCGAGCCAAGAGAGAAGATGGCTGGAGTCAATCAGTAGAGTCTGGAGCAAGGAAACCTGGAGGGATTGCAGGGGCAGGTAGCAGAGGTAAGTTCACACTGTGGGGTCAGGGGATAGAAGGTAAAGTAAGATATACTAGAGAGGAAGCAAGCCAGCAGGAATAAATGTAGGATGCACATAAAGCAAGCAAGCCAGCAGTAAGGGATTTTTGATAAGGGAGTGGGTCTGCTTCAGCAGGAGCATGGGTGTACTGTAAAGTCCAGGAAGAGAGTACAGGTTGGTGGATAGTGCCATCTAGTGGCTAACAAGGAGAATGACAGCCTATGACCCAGATTGGCCAAAAAAGGGAGTAAAATACGGGGGAGTTATGAGGGGAAAAATAAGTAAAGATAAAGGATAACCATAGGCAGCTTTTCAGGCACGGGGGGAGCACATGTTCTACTGTATTGGGAACACCAAATAACAGTTAAACACAGGTGCATACACTATATAGAAATGAAACTTGAGGGAGCACTTCAGGAATCCTAGGGGAGATTTCCTTTCAGGGAGTTGTCTTTGCAGAGTGATAGAGAGAGATGTAAGCACCTGGAGTTGCTGTGGTGCAGACAGCTGTAAAGAAGACAGCAAGAAACCAGATTAGTATATGCAGTAGAGAATAAGGGGTCGCTAGGTGGAGGACAAAATAGAGACAAGACTAAGTAGGGATTGCTAATAAAAAGCAAACACTACCAGCTGTAACTATAATCTAGACAAGAAAAAGCAAATTACTTTGGGAAATAAAGTGATACAGTCGCTAAAACAACATAAGCTATACAAGTGTGGTTAGCTTTAAATAACACCGGTGTTCAGGGATTACAGGAACAATTGCACCAAATGCTTACAGACAAGTAAATGCATTCAAAATATTTGTAACATGTCACAGACATCAATGCATTCATATCAAAAGGTTATTACACATGAAAGATATGTCGACCAAATGGTCTAAGCAAAGCTGCACATACTACAACATACAGATAGTTCATATCTACATTCCATTTCTAACCGCTTAGTACGCACTCTTTACAAGGCAAATATGGTTCAGCCAGTTAACAAAATGGTACTTAGGAATATGGGTCAATCCGTGCCTGTGTTGTGGGCACAGTGAGCATTAGGCTTGGGAGTGCATTAACAGCGATTAGAATGTTCGTTCCAGCTAAATGGCAGAGTAGTAAAGGTGGTACATTAAGCAGGGGTTCTGTAGAACGTTAGTCCAGTAGTAGCGCTAAAAACTGGAATTCAGCTGGAGGAAGAGAATAGACTTGGCCTTTCCCTTTATGTCTAAGTGTACAGAGGGTCCGTGCCTATCTCACACTGAAAACCAGCTGCTAGTCAGGGGAAAGTCAAGAGTGAGCAGCAGACCCACAGTTTCAGCTCTAAAGCTGCATGTGCACAGGCTGATAACTGTTTATTGTTGTAGTAAATGGGGATTCAGCTGGGGAAAGAACTGACTTGGTCTTTTCACAGTAAGTCTAAGTACACTGATTGTTTGTGCCTATCTTTCACTAAAACCAGCATCTAGGCAGGGGAAAGTTAACGGTGCGAGCAGCTAACCATCAGTTACTGCTTTGAAAACACATCTGCACACACACACTAATAATTAGCAGAGAATCCGCGGGACATAAGCGTTACAAGTACAGTATGGTAGATCAGACAGGCATACTTACTGCTGTTAATATCTAACCAGCAAGTGATTCGCAAAGAACCTCATTACAGACTAATAGTGACTTGATCTGTAGTGCAGCAGTTTAGTAAATGTTATGCTAAAAACATAGACTGGCGTTAGGAGAAGAAAGCAGACCTAGTCATTCCCTTTAAGTCTAGGCGCATGGAGAGTCTGTGCCAATTGCTCACTTTAAAACCAGCCTCTAGGTCTAAGGAAATGCAATGGTGCGAAAAGCTAAACTACAGTTAGGCCATTAAATCTGCTTCAGCACTGAGTGTGGAAAGTGTTAGCCATGGAACATAGATAAGACAACCACAAACAGAAAGGTCATGTATCAATGCAGTAGTAGATTAAACTAACAAACCAAGCACATCTGTCCTTAAATATACTAGTGTACTTTACCTAGTTCACCAACTATTCCCTGGTGCATTGTTTAGTTATGTAGTTTAAAAGCCCAAAAGAGGGGATAGCATGTTGCATGCATTCAAAGCACTATGCACATCAAAGTAGAGAGCTAGCCCAGTATACTACACTGTCGCTGAGCACAAACATTCACAGTAAAGTGTATTTTATGGACAATAATACGCCAAATACATGCAGAGCAGTACTTACCGGGCAAGGAGGAGCAGCCTATGGCGGGACAGAGCAGAGCAGGTCAGGGGAATATTTAAAAATGGCGCCACAAGTAACAGCATCACTATAATGACTAAGGGCGGGAAGGCAGGTACAAAGAAAGGGGTGGGGAGAGATCGGAAGAGGAGAGGGAGGCAACAGGGAGAGGGGGAAGGGTCTCTGGAAAAGCAGGAAAGTGAGAAAGAGTGAGAACCAAGAGAGAAGATGGCTGGAGTCAATCAGTGGAGTGTGGAGCAAGGAAACATGGAGGGATCGCAGGGGCAGGTAGCAGAGGTAAGTTCACACTGTGGGGTCAGGGGATAGAAGGTAAAGTAAGATATACTAGAGAGGAAGCAAGCCAGCAGGAATAAATGTAGGATGCACATAAAGCAAGCAAGCCAGCGGTAAGGGATTTTTGATAAGGGAGTGGGTCTGCTTCAGCAGGAGCACGGGTATACTGTAAAGTCTAGGAAGAGAGTATAGGTTGGTGGATAGTGCCATCTAGTGGCTAACGAGGAGAATGACAGCCTATGGCCCAGATTGGCCAGAAAAAGGGAGTAAAATACAGGGAAGTTATGAGGGGGGAAAAAAGTAAAGATAAAGGATCACCATAGGCAGCTTTTCAGGCATGGGGGGAGCACATGATCTACTGTATTGGGAGCACCAAATAACAGTTAAACACAGGTGCATACACTATATGGAAATGCAACTTGAGGGAGCACTTTGGGAGTCCTGGAGGAGATTTCCTTTCAGGGAGTTGTCTTTAGAGAGGGTTGGAAGCATCCGCGGTTGCTGCGGTGCAGACTATATGAAACTGAAACTTGAGGGAGCACTTCAGGAGTCCTGGAGGAGATTTTCTTTCAGGGAATTGTCTTTGCAGCGTGATAAAGAGGGATGGAAGTACCTGGAGTTGCCGCGGTGCAGACAGACTATATGGAAATGAAACTTGCGAGAGCACTTCGGGAGTTCTGGAGATTTTCTTTCAGGGAGTTGTCTTCACTGAGTGATAGAGAGGGATGGAAGCACCCAGAGATGCCACGGTGCAGACAGACTATATGGAAATTAAACTTGAGGGAGCACTTCAGGAGTCCTGGAGGAGATTTCCTTTCAGGGAGTTGTCTTTGCAGAGTGATAGAGAGGGATGGAAGCACCCAGAATTACCGCGGTGCAGACAGATTAAATGGAAATGAAACTTGAGGGAGCACTTTGGGAGTCCTGGAGAAGATTTCCTTTCAGGGAGTTGTCTTTGCAGAGTAATAGAGAGGGTTGAAAACACCCAGAGTTGCTGCGGTGCAGACAGCGGGCGAGAAGGAGCAGCCTGCAGTGGGACATAAAAGAACAGGTCAAGAGAATATTTAAAAATGGCGACACAGGTAGCAGCATCACTATAAAGACTAAGGACGTAAAAGCAGGTATGAATCTCCTCACCTCCTCTCAACATGGATTTAGGCCACACCACAGTACCCCCAACACCCTTCTTTCCTTTACACAGACCATAGCTAAAGCTAGGGATGAAAACAAAGTGGTGTCCTGCCTATTCCTTGACCTCTCTAAGGCTTTTGACACTTTCTCCCACCCTTAGCTTCTTAACAAACTAATGGAATTCAACCTCTCTGCTTCCATTATTAACTGGTTCTCTAGCTATCTTACTAACTGGTAGCAATCTGTTAGATGGATGTCTACCTGCTCTTCCTTCCTACCTAGCAACACAGGAGTTCCCCAAGGATTTATCCTAGGCCCCCTTCTCTTTAATATTTTCACTAATAATCTTCACTCAGCCTGCTGCACATCTACTCTAATCCAGTACGCAGATGACTCTACTCTTATGACCCTCTCGAACAATCCCACTGACCTCCACTCCGTGACACAAACCTCATTCAACACCATCGAACATTGGCTAATCAATAGCCAACTCATGCTTAACCCGAAAAAAAAAAAAAGCTACTCTTCTTTCCCCCAAAATCATTGGTCCATCTTAGGACATTCTTCTGTATCACTTCCCAAGATAACACATCAATTCAGGCAGACTCTCATACAAACTGCAAGGGAACTATCAATATCAACTAAAATTTGACATTCACATTCAACAGTTCATAAAAAAGACCAACCAAAAACTTGGACTGTTGTACAGAAACAAAAAATTCTTACCTATTGCTTGTAGAACCTCCCTTGCCCAAGCCTATCTCCTCCCTTGCCTTCTCTATGCCTCCCCTATTTTTACTCACCTCCAAGCAAACCTCTTAGCTAAACTCAATCAGACATACAACCACATAGCTAAGTTTGACTGTAACCTACCATACAAATCGCACCATTGCCTTTCCCTCAGACAACTTCAATGTCTTGAATTCCCTCAACTTGTACTACTATCCCAACTTCAAATGACACACACCTTACTTTATAAACCTGCCAACTGCCCCTCCCTATCTAACTCCTATCCCCTTACAAACCTTCTCAATCTCTCCACAGTACTGACCTAATCTTACTGGACACATACAGTCCCAATAAAACCATAGGCAAACTACTCTATAACTGTTCTATGTCTCAGACATGGAACTTGATTTCTCTTTTCGGCTTTTCCTGGTTAGGGGTCGCCACAGCGGAACTCCCCTCTGCTAATGATTGGCAGTAGATTTTCATGAATGCCGAGGTGCCAGCTCGACGTTCAACCTTCAACGAAGGCATGCCCATTTACGCATGTCTGTCGAATGCCCACCCAACCGCGGGGAGGACATGCAGACTCCATACAGAAGGCACTCCCTGCACTCCAGCCGAGAATCGAACGGGAGAACTTCTAGCTGTGAGGCAACAACGCTACCGCTGCACCACCGCGGAAATGCATGGAACAAGCTCCCTAATGCTCTATCCACTCTTTCTAAACTTTCAAAAGTGAACTAAAGAGTTACCTGGTCAACTCTCCATCAGGTACCTGTACCACCCCACCTAACTATGACCCACCCAAATTCTCTAGATCTCAAACTTTACTTGGTGCTTTTATATCCACCTATTAATTGTTCATTGTCCTGATTTAATGACTTCATGATACTATGTACTTTATTTGTTCTTTATCACCTTTGTATATAATGTATATCTCTGCATGTATTTCCATGCACATTTCTTTGATTCTAATGACTGTATTATTGCTATACATGTTGTAACTTGTTTTCATTTCTTTTTTGGAACTTATTTGCTCTATATGCAGCTTTTCTCCTCAGGTGTCCACTGAAAATGGGCCACCAGCCCAGTGGACCAACCTGATTAACAAAAGACAAATAAATAAATAAATACACAAATAAACAACAGTACTTACCTATAAGTAGTTTCATTCCTAGCTACAACTCCCACAATGAAAGTATCACTAACTGTGCACTACTTTGCCTAAGTGATTCTCCCTACTTAATTTCCTAACTAATGTTATGTTCCTCTACATATATAAGTTCAACCATATATTTGTCTATATTTAAGTGTTTAAAGTCTTGTTCTGTTTGATACTATGTGTATATATATATATATATATATATATATATATATATATATATATTGTTACATTTTTATCCTGTAAATGTGTTTTTGTCTATAGTTTCTATTACTTGATGTTAATATTTTTGTATGTAAACTTAGGGTGGAGCTTTTCTCCCTGGGCCTCCGCTGAAAATGGACACTGTCCCAGTTGGACCATCCCAGTAAACAAATGTAAAATAAATAAATCATTATTTAATATTCTGTCCTTATGCTTTTTGTAGTTTTATTTTGCAACATTCATACAATCCCTTGCTTTTTCATATATCTTTACTTTGACTTCATTGAGAATTTATGACCGACCCAACACATGGCACATATCTATATGGCACACATACACTATTCCTTCAAATGACACTCAGAACTCACAGCACACTGCAGTAACATGTGGTGCTCAGTTTGTTCCCCTCCTCCACCTCAGTATGAGTCACTGGATTACTTTGTTCCAGCCAGGAATGCAGTTATTTATGAAGTCCACTATTACGTAATTAATTTGAGTTTTAGCTTACACTTTAACTTTTTGCATGCCATGTCACCATATTTGAAGCAATACTGAAAAACTGCCTTTCTAGTGCAACTATTAAATAGTGCAGAGATTCAAAAGGATAAACCTTTTCTCATCAAGTCATTGTTACATTTAATTGACAAACTACAAAAGACAGGTTATAAGATAAAAAACAGTTGTTTCATCAGAAATGCTTTTATTGCATATATAAACATTATAACATTTGGTGTTGGAATTACAACAATAACCTTCTGGTATGAATACACCAACTCCTGCAGGCTTCATTTTTATGCTGATGTGCTCCACAAAACTGTGCCTTCTCAGGAAATTAACATTCAGTGAAATATGTATTACTGCAAGCTGTAGTCAATTATTGCAGTTTTTTATCTGAATTTCAAAAATGAATTGCTTAACCTGGTTAATCTTGGAATACACAGACGGCTACTGACAGCTGACAGTATATGAGCACAGCATCAGGGAACACATCCCAGCAACCACACTGCTGTGAGATACACAGAAGAAAAAAATCTGTGACATACCACATCTGTTTGCATAATTTGTTAAGGTTAGTGTGTCATTTGACAAAGTTTTTTACATATTAAAATGAAATATCTTGCTTTTCTTATAGAAGGAACAACTGCAGAATCATTCTTAGCATATGGCCTTAAATTATATGGGATGAAACAACAGTTTTGAATAGTGTCACTTTTTTGTTTACTAAAGCATCTTTTAAATAGAGGTAAAATTATGATGGTAGTTAAAACAAACATTGCCTCTTTCTCTTTTGTTTTTAATCTTTGTCCCAAACATTCTAAGTCCATCAGCACATGTCATGGTATGATGACGTTTTTGAGAAACAGCTGTTTTTCAAACAGTCATGTATTGCAGCATTGAAAATAATATAGCTGTGGCAATAAATGGAAACAAACAGAAATAACTGTGTGGAAAGCTTTGAAGAAATCAAGGCTACTTTTGCTAAAACACTAGAAGTATCTGTATCCCCTCTCAATTTAATGTAATCAACCGTGAGGTCATTAACTGTTAAGGCAGAAAAACTTACACCGTCTAAGTCAGCTTTGGGAAGGGATGCAAATGTTTCTACGTTGTGCTGAACTTTTAACTAAAGTGAAGCTTTGAAACACATCTTGCTTATTAGAGTTTTCACTTTTTTTTCCTGTGATGAAAGCAGGACTGGTAGCCTGCATCAGAGAACACTGTTATATCCTAATTTCCAGTTACTGAATTGTTGTGAAGAACTATAAACAATTTCTGCATGTGTTTTGAAATAAATGAATAAACAAAACTTAATAGATTAAAAACTAAATTTTCTCAGGGCTGTTGTTATAAACTGTTGCATGAAAAGTCCATTTGGAAGGATTTATTGCCTTCATTACCCCTCAGCCAGAAAAAATTAAACAATGGAAAGAAATTTAGTTTGGTCAGTTGGACCAAGAGAATAAAAATAAGGAATAAGGTCTGTACTGCCGAAGATATATATATATATATGTCTGTGTGTGTGTGTGTGTGTGTGTGTGTGTGTGTGTGTGTGTGTGTGTGTGTGTGTGTGTATATGTATGTATATATATATATATATATATATATATATATATATATATATATATGTGTGTGTGTGTATGTATATATATATTTATTCAAAACTGAACTTCTTACACACCGAACTTCTAGTAGCTGAAGGCTATTTAGTAATATAAAATAATAGTAACTGAATGAAAACGCAGACACCAAACTGATATTTAATCTTTCGCTCTTATTAGGTAGAAGAACTTCATCAGAATAAACTTGAATTCCACATAAGCACATTCAAATTCTGTACATTAAGTCATATGACAGTACAGTAGCCAGTAAACAGACTCAAATTAATATATACAGTAAATACAGTAACCAATAACCTATCAGTAATACATTCAAACTGTACCAATCCTGTGAACTGTAGTAAGTAAGTAATATGAATAAACATGAATAAACATGAATAAACATGAGATACTCTATATATTAATGATAAGGAAAAGAGATAGTATTAACAATACCATCTCAGTTTACTTCTGTGGTGTGCAGCGGTAGCGCTGTTGCCTCACAGCAAGAGGTTCTCCCGTTCGATTCTCGGCTGGACTGTGGGGAGTGCCTTCTGTGTGGAGTCTGCATGTCCTCCCCGCAGTTGGGTGGGCATTCGAAAGACATGCATAAATGGGCGTGCCTTCGTTGAAGGTTGAACATCGAGCTGGCACCTCGGCGTTCGTGAAAATCTACTGCCAATCATTAGCGGACTGGAGTTCCGCTGTGGCGACCCCTAACTGGGAAAAGCCAAAAGACAACAACAACATTAACAATACTGTCTCAGGGCATATTTAATATTAATACTTTCGTTTAAACCTGGAAACACCTCAGCATTAAGCTGTAGATGCCACTTTAACTCCCTTAATTCTAAAAACAGTTCCCAGTCACCAAAAAAGGAATTAACCTGTTATAGAACAATAAAATGAAACTTAGTAAAGGTAGCACAAGTAGAGCTATGTTTGGTAAGGGCATTATTCATGTAACGAGATCTAATGGCTCCTAGATGTTCTTTCACCCTGTCAGAAAGCTTTCTGGTGGTCTTGCCAACATAGAAAGCATTGCAAGATGCACATATTCCTGCATAAACAAATGCAGTAGAGTGGCAAAATAAATTTTTGTGGAACCAAACAGTGTAGTTACTGTGTGGAAAAGTGTAATCAGACCCTGTTAGTATAAAAGGACATACAACACATTTATTACAAGTATGCATTCCCTTGGAAGTGGAAGAAATGGGGGAAATAGCAGTAATAAAAGGGGGACTCATTCTAATAGTTCTGGTTCTTTTAAAAGAGAATAAGGGAGAAGAACCTAAGGCTGCAGACAAGGGTTGAGATTCAGTTAAAAGTTCCCAGTTGTTATTAATAATGTTACAAATATGAGACATATCTCTAGAAATGGGCAGTGGGAAACTAAGGGTTTTATTAGTGGTAGTGGGTTGAAAGCCAAATAATAAGATAGGCAAATGTTTGGTATATCTTTCAGAAACAACAGTTTTCTGTATGGCATTAATTAAAGAAATCGGGTAATTTCTTTTCAGAAACATGTTTTTCAGTAAGGTGGCTTGTATTTTAAATTCAGAGTCAAGGGTTATGATTCTAGAGATTCTAATAAATTGACTTCTCACTAAATTCCTTTTCATGAAATAAGGGTGAGAGCTAGAGAAATCTAGCAGGTTGTTTTTATATGTTTCTTTCCTGTATATAGTAGAGCACAGAATACCTGCTGGAGACAAATATATCTTAGTGTCAATAAATGTAATAGAGGAGCCACTACCTGACGTAATTAAATTAAGAAAGACAATGCTTTTTTTTCATGTCAGAAATTAAAACGTCTAAGCTATATTGATCTCCCTGCCACGCAGAAAAGATATCATCTATATATCTTTTGTATATGAGCATGTGATCAAAATTATTTACATGAATTAAGCTTTCTAATTCCCATGTACTTAACACAATGTTGGCAAATCCAGGAGCAATTTTTGAGCCCATCGCTATACCTATCGTTTGTTTATAAATGCGATCGTTAAAATAAAAAAAAATTATTATTTAAAACAATATCAAGTAAGATGCAAACTGTATTAATTTTAGTAGGGGAAAAGTTAGTGTGCTTTCTTAAATACAGATAGAAATAATGAAGTCCTTCTTTATGGGGAATGTTCGTATAGAGGCCCTCTATGTCAAGAGTAACTAAAATACAGTTAGATAACTCATCTTTTTTGTGGTATAAATCATTTAAAAATGCCCATGAATCTCTTAAATAATAAGGTGTAGTTTGTACTAGTGGGTTAAGAATAGTATCTAAGTATTCTGCAAATGTTTCCGTTTTAGTTCTTTTGTTAGATATGATATGCCTGAATGGGGTGGGGTGGGGGGGGGGGTTAGATGCATCTTTCTGGACCTTTGGTATGCCAAACAGTTTCCGTAAACAAGGAGCTGGGACAGACATGACCATAAATTCCTCGAAGGAAATGGCATTAGTTGACTGTAGACGTTTTAAAATATTATCTATGTTAGAAAAGTTATTATTAACAGTACTGATGTCAACACATTTAAAGAACTCATTATTTTGTAATATGGACTCTATTTTATGAATGTAAGTATCCTGTCCCATTAGAACTATTCCAGTCCCTTGTCTGCGCACATAATCCGTAATGTTTTATCTAGAGTAAGTTCTGACAATGCTTTTTTCTCAAAATGCGATAAATTAAACCATTTATCAGTGTTGTTTGACTTGCATAATTTTCTAACATCTCTTTCACAAACTTTTAAAAAAGTGTATATGTGATTATTCAAAGTGGGGTTAAACAAACTTTTAGGTTTAAGAGTTGTAAAATGATTGGAGACATCAGTGTCCGTGGAATCGTCAGAGCTGTATGAGTCATTATGGTCTAAGGTATTATTGGTACTGATAACATTATGACTATCATATTTATTTAGTTGGGGGTCTGAATGTAAAAAACACAGATTCAGTTTTCTTACATAGAGTTTCAGGTCAAGTAGTAAAGTCAGACAAATGCGCTCTTTGAGCTGGGATGAAATTAAAACCTTTTTGTAAAAGCTGCAAATAATGTTGTGGGATGTGTCTATCTGACAGGTTAAATATCACAGCTTCCATTTGTTGTAGTGCAGTCTGTATATCTGCATACTCAGTGGCAGTACAGTGGATATCAGTCTCTGAATTAGTGCGTGCATTAACTGTAGTATTTAACTCCATAGGGAGCTCCTGGTAACAATTCTCGACGTTGTAGGCTGAAACCCTCGTGGTCTCTTGCTGGTTAGACTGTTTCTGGCTCTCTCTCTCTCCTTTTTCCTCTGAGCAGAACATTGGAGTTGTTTAGTTCTTCTATTGAACTGGTAGTTGGTCTGTTCAATTGTATGTTTGCTGGTAAAAAATCATGATTTACTATGGGAGTAGGGGAAACAGACACATTAGTCTGAACAACATTATTAAGCTGCTCAGAAGGTCGTTGATCAGTTGGTTGAGGCGAAAACCTGGTCATGTTGGATTGGTTAACAGAATCACGTTGCTTAGATGGTAAAAATGATGCCCTTTGTTCTGTCGAGTGGTTGTTAAATCTGACAGCATTAGCATAAGAATTAGAAAATCTGTTATTGCTACTGCGTTGCTCAGCACTGTAACCTTGGTAGTCATGGTTACCATTCATGTTGTGGTTCCTGTTAAGAGTTAAAAAAGCGAGGGATCTGCCGTTGTGTTAGAAATGAATTGTTTTGTCTTCTTAGCGGGTATGCTAAGTTATTTCTGTATTGATACAAGTCTCTGTCAAGCTTGTGCTTTTTTCTCGTAATGAGAGAACTGACATGTCTGTCCACCCGTTGGCTGATTCCGTGGTAGAAATGTTCATGCATGTGAAAGTCCGGTTTGAGCATAAGTGCAGAATTTAATTAATCAATTTGTTTTTTCAAAGTCGGTAGTCTAGCCTTATTATCTTCACTGATGATAGCAAGCGTTTTAAGGCCAGTATCATTAAATAAAGCTTTCAGAGTCTCGTATAGGTTGCGGTTTTTGCAAGCTATATTCGGGAATTTCATATAGCGTAGTCCTAACGGAACTACTTGTAAAGAAATGGAAGATTCCATGTAATTAATATCATATTCTATGTTTTTATGGACTTTAATCAGTCTTTGAAGTCTATAGATGTCATCATCACAGTTGTCAATATCGGTAGTCATATCCGGTTGCAAACTATCATTAAACTGTGTTCTTTGAGCTGCAGATAAGAACGGATTGTCATTAGTGGCTGTATAAAGAAAATCAATCACATTAGGTCGTGCTGTGGTAGTGCAGTTATCATTAGTCAAAGAAATTGTATTAGAAGCACGTAAACCATTTGTTTCAGCATCTGCCATGACAGTATGTTGACTAGCTGTATCAGATAACATTGTAACTTGTTCGGTAGTAGTGGACTGTAGATTAGAACAGTCAGTTGGCATAATAACTTTGTCTGTAGTGGTTCTTGGTGGTAAAAATGCAGTAGAGGTACTTGGTGTTTGAGAAAAGTGTAACTGGCCAGCTATGAAATTGAGAGCTGATCGTGTTAAATTAGAAGGTTGAGCAACTAACCTTGTATTAAGAGTCAGTTGAGAGCTGACATATTCATTATCTTTTTGCAGTGCTTCATGTGCCCTTAAGGTAGTATTCTCCAAATTATTCATAATAGTAATAAGTTCATGTGGAATAGGCTGTCAAGTCTGATCCAAAGGTTCAGGGCTGCTAGAGCCAGGTTCAGCGACTGCAGAATCCTCCATGGAAGGAAATATCAGGAACTGAAAAATCAGGAACTGAAGAAAACTGAAGAAAACCGGAGACTAAAATGTTGTAAATAAACTGTAGTAATGAAGACGAAACAATAATATTCAAAACTGAACTTCTTACACACTGAACGTGTAGTAGCTGAAGGCTATTTAGTAATATAAAATAATAGTAACTGAATGAAAACGCAGACACCAAACTGATATTTAAGCTTTCATCAGAATAAACTTGAATTCCACATAAGAACATTCAAAATCTGTACATTGTCATATGACAGTACAGTAGCCAGTAAACAGACTCAAATTAATATATACAGTAAATACAGTAACCAATAACCTATCAGTAATACATTCAAACTGTACCAATCCTGTGAACTGTAGTAAGTAAGAAATATGAATAAACATGAGAGAATCTATATATTAATGACAAGGAAAAGAGATAGTATTAACTATACCATCTCAGGGCACATTTAATAGTAATACATTCATTTAAACCTGGAAACACCTCAGCATTAAGCTGTAGATGCCACTTTAACTCCCTTAATTCTAAAAATAGTTCCCAGTCACCAAAAAAGGAATTAACCTGTTATAGAACAATAAAATTAAACTTAGTAAAGGTAGCACAAGTAGAGCTATGTTTGGTAAGGGCATTATTCATGTTACGAGATTTAATGGCTCCTAGATGTTCTTTCACCCTGCCAGAAAGCTTTCTGGTGGTCTTGCCAACATAGAAAGCATTGCAAGATACACATATTCCTGCATAAACAAATGCAGTAGAGTGGCAAAATAATTTTTTGTGGAACCAAACAGTGTAGTTACTGTGTGGAAAAGTGTAATCAGACCCTGTTAGTATAAAAGGACATACAACACATTTATTACAAGTATGCATTCCCTTGGAAGTGGAAGAAATGGGGGAAATAGCAGTAATAAAAGGGGAATCTCTGTTTTCTAGACTCATTCTAATAGTTCTGGTTCTTTTAAAAGAGAATAAGGGAGAAGAACCTAAGGCTGCAGACAAGGGTTGAGATTCAGTTAAAAGTTCCCAGTTGTTATTAATAATGTTACAAATATGAGACATATCTCTAGAAATGGGCAGTGGGAAACTAACGGTTTTATTAGTGGTAGTGGGTTGAAAGCCAAATAATAAGATAGGCAAATATATATGTGTGTGTGTGTGTGTGTGTGTGTGTGTGTGTGTGTGTGTGTGTGTGTATATATATGGAGAAAATGATCTCTGGTACTTACAAAGTCTGCTGAAAAATCAGAAATGATGCATATTTTGATCAACTTTATCTATTTTTGTAGAAAATGTAATAGAAAAAAGTATTGTTTGTCGAGCTGTAAATGTTTACAGGAGTGACTATAGCACATATGACAGGATTCAGAATGAAGTAGGTGAGTTTAATGAAACCTTCACAAGCTTTGGGGATAGAGGAAAGGGATTTACAGTTCAGATTACTGACGTGTGTGTAAGGGTAATCTGACAGTTGGAGAAATGCTAGCTGGGTTTGGACATGGATGAGATCTTGATCAATGAACAGCTGCGTTGCCCATGCATAGGATGACAGATGCTGATGGTTAGGACATAGAGACATACCTGAACAGATGTCCAGTAATTGCAGGATAAAATGCTTGGAGATGAAGGAAAAAGCACCATTGCTTAGCTGTACATTCATGCAGGTGTTGAATGTCCTTGACAGTGAGACATACTGGTGAAGTTTTCATGTTTGGAAATGGGAGAAACACATTGACCTCAGTGGATTATGGCAACACATCCTATACAATATACAGAAGTTCCTGTCAAGTCTGTAGCAGACCTGGAGTTTGAATATATTTTAGGTAGCATACAGACAAGCCCCTGAATTAAGAAATGTACTGCCAGTTTAAGGTAGGATTTACATTTCTAGGGTGGTGAGGTAAGGTGCTATATTATTATGTTTATGGGCATGGCTGAAATTCTGGTCACAAGGGGAGGAATATTTCTTGTTAATGGATTGAAGGACAATGTATTTCAGTAATTTGTGGTTTAGCGTTTCAGCAATCCTGAATTTATGCCTATGTATATAACTATTTCTCGAAGTACAGAGCCTTTGTTTATTAATTTATTGTGCCTCTGCATCTAAAGCTTGGGCACCATAACTTGCCTGACATACTCAGACAGACACCTGCTCATGTCTGTACACACACATTCACACAAGCACACTAAGATGCATGCATACAGACACATGCACACACATAAGTTATTCTGTAGGGGAAGTGTTTACATGTCATGTTGGGTAAGGGGGGTTGTACCAAGCACACCCCATGTTAATTGTTATTGGCTGTGAGGTCACTGCACATTAGGGAATGTTATATTCCCAACTGCAAAAGCTTTACTTGAAAACACAGTCTCCATCATTATACAGAGTGTTTTCTAGACACAATTCATACAGTAGTTGCGGTACTAGTAAGTGTTTTGTTTCTAGTATTGCTGACCAGAGTTCTTAATCAGTCTTACTAATCTGAGGCCTTTCCATTAGGATGTGGTCTAAAAACCTAAAACCTGAGAGACTGGTCTTCCTTTTCATGGTGTGTGTTCCAGTAAGGCATTCATTTTTACTTTATTTTCCATTTGTTAAGTGTGGTTAAACACTTAACAAAAATGAACAAATTTGAGGTTTAGTATGTGAAATGCAACAAACGAACATAAGAAAGTATCATAAGCATGTAGAAATATTTTGTAGAAACAGGATTTCGATGGATAAGCTTCAAATGTAAGAGTGTTAGCAGTTATTAAATGGTAGCATTATCATTAAACATTCGTAATAAACATTCCATGCAAAATATCACCTGTTTTATAGACACCGTTCACAGAATTAGGTTCCTGATCAATATGTGTAATATTGAAGTAGTAAAAAAGGAGAGAGCTGAGGTAAGGCTGGGGCTGGGAACTGAGAAGTGTTTCAACAGAGTCAAAACAGAATTATTTATTGATCCAGTGAGACAATTATGTGTAGTTGTGCATGGTGTGGTGAAGCTGGGTAGTAGTGCGTGTGAATTATGATATGGCACCTTTCTTACAGTAAACATGGGTGGTTTGTTTGGGAACCAGTGTTTTTAGTACAGGATTCCTGGTTT